>NW_027332051.1:360403-510101 GCF_048418815.1 Hemitrygon akajei
GTGCGCAGTTTGGGTAGTGTGTTCGGATTTGAGCATGTGCGCAGTTTGGGTAGTGTGTTCGGATTTGAGCGTATGCGCAGGTTTAGGCTTTTGTCGTTGCTTTTGCGTGCACATGGATTTCTGCGTGGCGGTCGATTTGGGGTTGTGTCACATCTCACAGTACTTTCATTTTTAAAGTCTTTAATAACTGCACTTCAAACATTGACCTTTGTTCTCACAAATTCTGTCAGGCGAATGCTGCTATATTGTACATATATATATAGCTATACTGCTATATATAATGCTATATAAGGATTCATCTTTGAAAATCAAGTGTGCATACATGGTTGCCAGCTGGGTTGGTGGTGCACACGGTCTGAGGGTGCTCACGGATTTGGACTTGTCAGTGGTGTGGAATGTCAGCGTTGTATCATGATAGGTACTTCATTAATAAATACACATTTAATTTTCTACTCTTCTTTTACTCTGATTTTTTTAAGTTGGAGATTGCTACTTCGTGAATTATCTGAAATTATTAATCCTCTGGGATAAGTTATTGTGTATCTGGAGGGTGTTTGCGGGTTCAAAGTGTGCACCGATATGGGTGTCCATACGTACTTGTGGGTGTTGCTGGATTTGGGGTAATGACAAACATCAAGGTTGCTTCGTTTATAGATACTTTAATAATTTAACAGTGAACTTTGCTCTTGCTATTTTCAATGCGGATTAAGCCTTCTCGTGAAAAAAAATAGGATTAAAATGATTCTCGCTCTGGGATAAGCAAATTGTACTTAGAGGTCCGCACTCGGTTTTCTAGGTGCACAGAGATTTGGAGATGTGCACGACAAGCTTCAGTACTCCACGGATTTGGGGATTCCTCAAGGTCGGGGCGTAGTGGCATCAGCGCCGGACTTGGGAGCGATGGCTCTCGAGTTCGAATCCACCCGGCTCCCATCCGTGCTGGGTTCAGCATCCAGCTCGCAACGCGGCCTCGTAAAAACAAGAAAGCCTGCTGAAAGAAAAACACCGTCATGACGGCGTCGTGATGACTGCACTCGGAGTTAAGGGCTTTCTTCTTCTTCTTCAAGGTCGTTTCGTTTTTGATACATTAATAAAAGTTGTACATAGAACTTTGAATTTGTTCTAGACTTTTGTAAGCGGACTTTGTGAACTGTTTCTCACAGAGATGTGGTGCCTGCGGATTTGTAGTGTGACGTATATGAATTTTTGTTTTCTTTATAGATACTTTCAGAATCAATGCACTTTGACGTTTCAACAGTATTATTGTTACTTTATGGTGGAGGCAGACAGTTTGTGAACGGTTTCAATGATTCTTCCTCCCGGATACTGTTCAGATCATGTTCGGGGTTGGCAGCGTGCTTGGGATCCGCACTCAAATGGGATTCCACAGTGTTAAGGTAAAGTCGCTCACTGATTTAGGGGTGTTTAGGACAATATAGGGATAGTTATAGAATTCGGAATTCTAATAGATCTATGGTGTTGGGGTCAGAGAGACAAAAATGGTGTTAGAGTGGGACCAAGTTGATCTGAGGGCGGTGTGGCAATCTCTAGATAAAATTGACGAGCTCAGCGTGGGTGCAGGAACAGCACCAATTCAGTCGTCACTGTAGGGGATGTACGCATCGCTTCGGGAACACAGACAACTGGCGGGAGAATGGCTTTGGAGCTAGAATAATGCATCCGGGTGGCCAGTAGGTTGCACGGTGGAACTACGAGGGGAATTGGATTAGTAGACCAGAGATGAGAAGATAGGCCGGCGAATGAGGGACGAGCGTTGCAGCTGTATAACGGGCACTTTCATTTAATTTCCGTTTGGGAGCTGTGAGTGGAACAAGGTTATCGCAGGGCCCAGTGGAACAAAAAATTGCCCGCAGTGGATAGAACTTCAGTGGTTTCAGGTCGGGTGACGCCGCAACGTCACGAGTTCTTCACAAACATCGGAGCGAGTGGATGATTTTACCATATTTTTTAACTGCTCCCTGAACTTGGTCTGTGTAACTGCGTATAGGGCCGTGTTTGTACAACAGCTCAGGAGCTGCAGCATGACGCCCAACTCTCGCAGCGAATCAGGTGGACGCACATATGTGGCAAAAACATATAGCCGATCCCACGCAGAGTACACAGTGAAAGGTGCCCACAGCAAGATGAATTGCCCGAGACGATCAGTAATAAAACCAGGGATTTCCTGCGTTTCTCCATCTCCGGGTCTCTGGAACTCGGTCCGTTGCCGGGAACCCTGAGTCTCCTGCGAGCTCTGCCGGTGACTAAGACGTGCCTGACGGTGACGCCGTTCGTCAACAGAACCAGCACAAATGGGAAAACAGGGGTAAGGAAGTAATAAAATAGTTCAATTTGTGTCGCGATAAATAAATTCAAATAATGCCCTCTTACCCTACAAATAATTGGAACAGCTATCCACGCATAGTACCACCGAGAGCCTAAAATACCAGTAAATATTCTTTAAAAAGCCAATGGCACTCACTGTCCCCAAAACCACGGCCGCGGTTTTCCTGGTGCAATATTTTGATTTCAGCTTCTGGCAACAAATGGCGATAAACCGATCAAAGGTGAACGTGACGGTGAACCACACCGAGCAGTCGGTTGCAGTGTTAAGGAGAACAGAATGGATATTACACCCCTTGTTCATTGATCGGAAGAAAACGTCGATTGGCATGTACATAAGTGGCAATTTGCTGAGTATCAGGTCCAGGATGAGAACCAGAATATCCACCACTGCCATGGCAACCAGGTAGCAAGTGACAACTCTGGAGAGTCCGCACTTTCCCCGAGACAGGATGAATATGGTCACCGTGTTCACTGCGAAGAAAGGAATCAATCAGGGTAAGCTCATAAGGAAGTGTTTTCTTCAAGCAAGCCTATAAAGTAATCCACTTTTCAGTAAGTGACAATGTCAGAACAGTACGTACCTGACAGAATAATACAATCGTCGCGACTACCATTCAATTAAAATTAAACAGTTTTGCAAATCTGTGTGCACTCAATGCCATCTGTTGGACCGAATATCAGTGAAGAAACAGAGAGCGGAGATTTCAGATAACCATGTCTGGCGATTGGTGGATTTCGTACTTCTTGAGGCAAAAGCACTGAATGGCGCATTATCAATTAAATCTGCGGCATCTCAACTGTCGTGAACTAAGTGTCCCATTAGATAAAAAGCAGATTGCAGTCACTGCTCGTCACCCAGGGCACCGGCATTGGCAAATGGAGTAGCAACCCAAAACCCAATTATTGCACCTATCTTCCAGTTTCCCGACCTTTTGGGAGTGAACATTACCTTCAAATTATACCGCGAGCCTCCCCGTCTCTCTTGTATGTTTGCCCTTATATTCTTACGGTATTTGTTACAGTCTCAGTTACGCTTTACTTTCTCGGCAACAATGAAGTTGATTTGTCACCATAACAATACGTCATCATCAATATTTCAAGAACTTCCAGTGGTCTATCACCTGTTACTTGGGCTTTAAAAGCCGTCAAATGCAACTGGTGTGAAAATATACAGTAATGATCTTTGCATTTTATAATTTTTAGGATCCCAAACAGAAAATGCAGTTTTAAGAACACAGTGGGGAGGAAGATGGCCAGATGCAGAAGAGGGAATGCGTGATTACATTCGCGGAGAGAATACTTCCTTTGCTTCAGTGGAAACTCAGACTTACGTGAAAGCTGGAATTTATAAATGATTTTACTAAGTTTGTATTCCGACCGAAGTTGGTTAAAACGACCAGGGAGAAATGGAGGAGGAATGTTCACAATAGGTTTTTTTTTCCTACGGGAAGACAGATAATAAGATATACTGTCGTCGTAAACCTGCTCTGGATCATCACAACTGTCTGCACATATTTCGTTAGACAGGAGTCCTGGATTCAGTAAGTTATCAAAGCGCATGCAGCAAAGATTTTCTTAATTATCAATTGGGATCTGTGCCAGCAGCATTAATTATTATTATGAGAGATACACGTCAGAAGGAAAATGTGCGGTTAAATGTTGTTTTATAAATTATGTTTAGAAGGGACTCACCGGGAAGAGCAATGATAGCGAGGACTGGGTAGAAAATCACTTGAATGGCGATTAAAGCATTCGTGACTCGAACATCTACCGTTATCCGTTCATCATCTGCAAAAATATATGGAACCATCCAGAAGATATTTTTCCCATGTCCTGTTATATTCCAAGCTGTCCTTCCCGGACTCTGATCCATGACAGAACGAGCTAGTCTGTCGTTACTTTCCCTCTCGATGCCGCTCCGGATCTCTGTCCGTGGCAGGAGAGACTGCTCTCACTGAAACTGGGGAACTGAGAGAAAGGGACTCTTATTAATAAGAGAGAGAAACCCTCCGATGACGTCAACCGCATAACTTGAAAAGATGGTATTTATTTTCCATGAAATGACAGAAAGAGTTAACCCTTGGTTTACCGAGTAGCTGCTGTCCTTCTATTACATATACTGGAATTACAAAAGTAATTTAAAAATAACTTAAAATATTTCGGTCGACTTAACTGAATATAAAGTAGAAAAGTGGTCCTTAAATAATAAACAAATGTATGTATTTACTTTTAAAATCCCGTGAAAGGAATGAGGTAAATTAGTCAAAAATCACATTTGATTCTTCCATGATGTGTATAAAATGAGAAATGCATACAGCGGTTCTGAAACAGCGACATTAGCTCAGGATATGTCAATCTTATAAGGGAGAAAGAGTATCAGCCTTTCTCGAAAAAGGAGTTATCTTGGTAGCCGGGAGTAGCGACGAGGCAAGAACGTCAGACATGCGGAGGAGAGGAAGGCAGGAGGTGAGAGGGAGAAAGGCAGAATCAGAGACAAAGAATGATGGAATTAACTGTCGGCAGCAGGGTTCCGTCTGGCCCAATGTAGATCATATCACTGAGTGGTCGATAAGTACTCTTTGCACGCAGTCTTTGCACTTGTGCCTTCACAAGTGACTGATTTGTATTTCTCATGTCATCCTGATATAGTAGTAGCTTAATAATATTCAACATGTGCACTCTGTCTCACTTTACTACAAACCTCATGCTGTCAAATCAGAAAGAAACAAGGAAAAATGTTTCCCTTACTGTCCATACCCGTACCCGTATCCCACACAAGAGGCCAGGCCGCAGTCATATAGACATTACCACTGTACGGCAGCTGATGCTTTTCCTCTGGATGTAAAGAGTCGATATGATGGAAAACGCTTTAAATCCAGGGGCATCATCACGTTTTTATGAAGTGACTTTGTATTTATTGTCAAGCAAAGGTGACGCTCTACGTTTGTACAATTTGCCCTCGATTGAAGCTCTCACAAAAACCAACAGCCAGCAGTGCTCCTAATCGGTTATTCAGATTATTTAACTCTCCCTTTTTCCCACTTTGTGTGCCTTCTTGGAATGTTCCGTGATTTTGAACAGTATCCACCTTCATATATTATTTGCAAATCTTTGGAAACGGGTGTTATTTTCCTTTCCCCCTGAATAATAACATGGCATATTTATAAGACTTCAAAGGTGGAACGGGAACTAAGAAGCACGTCTCTTCTTGACTGTTATTAATCTCTGTTGTGGTTTGCAATGAGCTTCTCTTAAAGCTTAGAAATGTAGAAACAGCAGAGGGGACATGTTTATTCACATTCGTCATTTGACAGAAATGTGTTCAAACCTGGAGACGGTTTCATTAACAGGTTACAATAAAACATATTTCTTCGTCAGACAAAACATCATACTAGCACAGTTTTTGCACAGTAGATGTCGAAGTAAAGATATTATTAGATTATTCGGTTGTCACCATTACGTCCAGCCACTGAATACAGGCTGCACATGTTTCTTTTTCATCTGGACAGTGATCAGATTTAGATTTGATTGTATAAATCATAAATTTCTTCGGTGTAATTTCAACAAATTCATTTTACGGATCTGTAGCTCTGTGCAATAAACACTCCTTTTCCCCGCTCTGCTCGGAGTGCAACCACAGTCTGATGTAATGGCAACGATAAAACACAGCGAGCGTTCTTCCCCAACAGCTAGTGTTTACTGATATTCTTGTGTAAGATCAATACATCATTTGATCTTAACTTTTTGTGTGCTGGGAATCCCATCAATGATAGGAGATGAATTATTAACTACAAACATTCTGCATAATCACTCAAAGAGTTGACCTGCACGTGTATGTAACGAGAGCTGTACAATTCATCTGCTTCTAACTCAGGCCACGAACGTATCAATCACCCCTCGTATAAATGAGACAATCTTGAGTTTCGTCACGCCCCCAAATGCACGGACAGCCTGCAAGTCCGTGTGCAGTCACCTATTTGACGTTGCACCCTAAATCAGTATGCATCCCTGCTCAAACCCCCATATGCACATGTGATTATCCCAGCGAAAATATATTTAAACAGCTCACCAAGTAATCGCCTCCACCTGAAAAAGTTGCAAGAACAAACAAAATGAAAAAAAATTGAAATCAGTCACACGCCCAAATCTGCCGACATCCAGAAATCCATGTGCATCCATACACCCCTAAATCTGTGCCCAAACCCGCACACACTCCCAAATCTGTATGCCCACAAAATCTTTACACAGCACCAAACTCACCACATGCATAATTGATAATACCAGTTCAAAACTTTCAAACAGATGAGAAAATAGCTGGATCCACATGAAAAAGGTGGATTATTTTAAATGCTTTATAAAGATCAACGATAACCCCGAAATACGTTCGCACTCACAAATCCATATCATGACACTAGGTTTTGACCCATGCCCCGAAGGGTCAGTGCTAATTCTGTGATGGATGTGTCTCATAGAAACATTGAAAACCCACAGCACAATATAGGTCTTTCGCCCACAAGGTTTTACCTAACATGTCCCTACTCTAAACTTCATGTACCTATCTAAAAGTTTTTAAAAATCCTCTATCGTATCCGCCTCCACCACCGTTGCCGGCAACTCATTCTTCGCACTCACCACCCTCTATGTAAAAAACTTACCTCTGACAACTCCTATTCCCCAGCACCTTAAACCTGTGTCCTCTTGTGGCAACCAGTTCAGACCTGGGACCGGGGGGGGGGGGGTGGGGGGATCCTCTGACTATTCACACGATCAATGTGATTATACCCTCGAGGATATATTGTTCGATCGAGGACAATAAGATTATGGCGATAATAGCCAGCGTAGATATTTCCCCGCAGTGGATCTGCCGAATACCAGAAGGTTACTTTACAGGTGAGGGGCGATAAGTTCAATACCGATTTCCGTGGCGGTCAAGGGAAATGGATGTGCTACCGGCTCTCAACGAAATACTTACTGCAAAATTGCAGGGAATGGAAGGAATTGGACACAGTATTGATGAAACAGATTATATTCTCTGGGGTAGTGATTTCCAAATTAAATTATTTCCTACAATATATTGGGCTGAGCATCCTGTTCATGTACTGTACTGTTCTGGTGTTTACAGCTGTGGCGGTAGCTCAGCTCATCTTGGCAGTCAGCTGGCTCTCCATGGTCTCTGTCTAGATTTCTCGCTGCCTCACTGAGGCAGCATATAATAAACAAACTCATCCCAGATCTTTAGTCTTCTCCCGATTCCTCAGGGCAAAAGATACAAACGCCTGGAAGCACAAACCATCAAGCTCAAGGACAGCTTCAGTTTCTCTGTTTTCAGCCCATTGAACGGTCGCCCGGAGCGATCACATGCTCTCTGGTAGTAAGGAGTAGTGAATTTATCTTCGGGGAAATTGACTTCTAGCACAGCAGAAAATATGGGGCATATAAATTGAACAGTACCAGGAAGTGAAACTCTATAACAAGCGACCCGAGCCACAGACGGTAGGCGGAGAAAAGTGGCTCTTGAAATGTTTGCCTTGCTCAATCGGATGACCTTTGATCACGTGCTCACACAGAAAAGTGTCACATGTGCTGTTAGGTGCAAGGAAAGCTGCACCGACCCACATTGCTGACGAGTCGAGGAAGACAATTCACCAGGAGGAATATGTTAAACAGTCGGCGGATAAGGTTTAGGCAGTGGGGGAAGGGGTGGATCTGTTACACTTTGGGTGAAGATGTTGGCGTTCCGGGGCACAAGGATGTTGGTGTGCTGTTGGATATTTGGTAACGGAACTATAACAACTGAGTGTGCTATAGATGAATACCTGTTTGATTTACAGCAGACGTTTGGTCGCGTACCTCAATGTTTGTCTACAAAAAAAATAATTAAATTAAATGTGCATACTCGTAAACAGCTTTGTCTCTCCCACTTACTTATTCGGCGAATCTGTTTCCCTGAATCAATATCCACACATCCACTTCTCAAAGGTCGATCCACGTGCCCACCACTCGCTGTGAAAAACACTCAGAGATCGCCTTTAAATTTACTTTCACATTTAATGCATGCATCTAGTTCGTATTCCGACACAGTGAGCAAAACGGATGTTTTCTTTTTCTGCTGATAAAACTTCACTATACCCTCACTCAGCATCGGCCGCTCCAGAGAAAACAGAACATGTTTGTTCAACATCTCCTAATGACACACATCCTCTCATCTGATAGATTGTTTCTTCATCCTCTCCGGATCTTCCACTTACCTCCTGCAATGAAGCAGCAAGTTCTGCATACAACACTCGAAACACGGCCTGAGAGAGTTTTAAAAATCTTTAACACAGCTTTACAACTCTTGAAACAGTGCCCGGGGCAATGATCAAGCAGGTCACAGGGCTTCTTTACCACCTATTACCCTGCACAAACATCTCCAAGGACCCGGTGAGCATCTGGTGAGGGAACCTGTACAATTCTCATTACAATCAATATAATCAATGGAGATTTGACCTGCGGCCAACACGGACATCGGCAGATCAGAGAAAAGGAGATTCAAGAATTCCATCGTCCGAGAAGCAAATGCAAGAGGGGTCGCGGCAGCGTAATGAAGCTTTGATCAAAGCCCTATCTGGAGTAGAGAGGGCCTCAATCAGATTCACCGCAAGGGAATAAAAACGCAGGAGCGGTTCTACGAGGGTAATATATTTTTGACGAGTGACCAATAGGCGGTTGGGATTAATTAATAAGAGCAAATTAAAAGAGGTCAGGGGCAAGCGCAGAGGATATCGTCTGCTTGGCGATAGTCGGAGTGGTGGTCTTAAGGGTTTAACCGAGCCTTCAATGAAGAGAATTTTAACTCAAAGAAAGCAAAAGAAAGAAATGCTCGAGGTTTTATTGTCACTTCTCTTCTGTATATCTGCTCAGCTATGTAGAGATGACAGTCAGGATTGTGCAATGCTCCCCTTGTGGGATGTAGGAAGACAGTAACACCTCTAGATTCGGTACCACTACAACTTCGAGATGTGCATCCAGCTGCAGGTTCTTCCAAACCGTATTAAGGTAATGGAGATGGTACTGGATGAAATCCGGATTATAGAGGAAACTGAATGGGTGGTAGATAGGAAATATAGAGAGGAAGTTACACTCCAGGTGCATAACACAAAGCACATGAGCGTCAAGACAGGCTAAGGTATTAAGGAGCCAATGCAGAGTACCCGGCGGTCACCCTCCTCCCCCTCAACAACAGGGAATACTACTTTGGATACGGTCGATGAGTATGATTTAACAGAGAAATGTTACAGTGGTCTCGTCTCTGGCGCTGAGTCTGCCTCAGTGACTCAGAGGAGAAGGGGAAATAAAGGTACACTATCGTGACAGGGGATTCATTAGTTATGGAAACAGGAAGTCGGATTGTGAACAAGAACAAGTTTCCCGGATAGAGTGTTCCCTACAGTCTCTCAGGATCAGGGTCTTCTGCATTCTAAAATGGGCGGCTGAACAGCCAGATGTCGTGTTCTATAAGGTCAATGACATAGGTATGGCGATTGACGAGGTACTGCAGAGAGATTTCAGGGAATTGGGTGCTAAATTAGAAGGCAGGACATTCTGGATTGTGATATCAAGTTTGCCACGTACTAGTGGGGCAAGAACAAGGAAGTTTATACAGTTTAATGCTTGGCTGTTGAGATGGTGTAGGGCCGAGTGAATAAGATTGCTGGATCTCAATGGCTCTCTTCCAGAGAAGGTGGAAGAAAGGATCTTATGTGAAATGGATGGTGTTCACTTGAACGAAAGGGGTCTAATATCCTAGAAGGAAGGTTCGTTTGAGGGTTTTAAACTAGAGTTGCAGGGAGATTGGAATCAGAGTGCCAGAGCAGTTAGGTAGGGGAGAGGTTGTTCAGACAGATGTTGGGAAGACCTCAGACGATGTCAGGAATTAAAGTGTTGAGGATGGTGCGACAAAAGCGAACATGGCGAATGCAGGACCCTAAGTGTTGTAGTTGGATTCGGTGCAGAAAGCAGAATAAGGTAGACGAACTTGCAGCACAGTTACAGCTTGATGTTGTAGGCATCACTGAATCGTGACTGAAAGAAGATTATAGCTGGGAGCTCAATGTCCAAGGGTACACATTGTCTGGAGAGGACAGGCAGGAGGGCAGATCGTGCGGCGTCACTCTGTTGGTTCAACATGGTATCATTAAAAAGAGGGACATAGGGTTCCATTGTGTTGAATTATTTGTGATAGGGCGAAAGAACCGCAAGGTTAAAATCAAAACGCTGCTGGGAGTTGTGTACAGACCCCGAAACAGTGGTAATGATGTGGCCTACAAATTACAATGGGAGGTAGAAGATGCATTCTGGAAAGGCCATGTTACAATTGTCATGGAGATCTTCAATAGGCATGTAGATTGGTGGATATCAGGTGGGTGCTTCATTACGGGATCCATAATTTCTAGAAAATCTACTAGATGGCTTATCAGAGCCCCTCGTGTTTGAGCTCAATGGATCGGCTCTTCTGGACTGGGAGATGAGCAATGAACCAAAATTGATAAGAGAGCTCCAGCTATCAGAATCCTTAGGAGAAAGTGATCATAACATGATCGAATTCCCCCTGAAATTTGAGAAGAAGCTAGAGCCAGATGTCTCAGTATATCAGTGGAGTAATCGGAATTACAGAGGCTGAGTGAGGAGTTGGCCAGAACTGATTGAGAAAGAAAAAAAACACTGGCAGGGATGACAGCTGAACTGCAATGTCTGGAATTCGCGGAAACAATCCGGAACGCACAAGATATATACATCTCAAAGAGAAAAAAAATATTTTAAAGAAATGATGACACAACCATGGCTAATACCACGGCAGAGGATCTGAATGCGCATTTTGCATCAGTCTTCACAGTGGAAGACGTCTGTAGTAAACTGGACATTCAAGAGTGTCATGGAAGTGAAATTTGTGCAGGGAAAACTACGACTGAGAAGGTGCTCAGGAAGCTTCCTCGTCTGTTAGTGGATAAATCTTCTGAACTGATGGAAAGCACCATCGGGTTCTGAAGGGAGTAGCTGGAGAGATTGCGGAAGCATTAACGATGATCTTTCAAGAATCGATAAATTCTGGCATTGTACCGGATGACTGGAAAATTTCAAATTGCAAATCTTACTCCCCGATTTAAGAATGGTGGGAGGCAGCAGAACGGAAACTATAAAGCAGTTAGCCTGATATCGGTGTTTGGAAAGCTGTTGGAATCGATTGAAAGGGATGAGATTACCGAGTATCTAGAGGCACACAGCAAGGAAAATCCTGCCTGACAAACCTGTTGCGATTTTATTAGGAAATTACAAGCAGGGTAGTCAAAGGAGATGCATTAGAAGTGGTGTACTTGGATTTTCAGAAAGCCTTTGACAAGGTGCTACACGGGAGGCTGCTTAACAAGATAAGAGCCCATGGAAATGGGCTAACAGATGTTACCTGGGTTTCAGCACTTAAGTTACAGAGAAAGGTTGAACAAGTTAGGTCTGTGTTCATTGGAGCGTAGAAGGTTGAGGGGGGATTTGATCGAGGTATTTAAAATGTTGAGAGGGATAGATAGAGTTGACGTGAATAGGCTGTTTCCATTGAGAGTAGGGGAGATTCAAACGAGAGGACATGATTTGAGAGTTAGGGGGCAAAAAGTTTAAGGGAAACACGAGGGGGTATTTCTTTACTCAGAGAGTGATAGCTGTGTGGAATGAGCTTCCAGTAGAAGTAGTAGAGGCCAGTTCAGTTGTGTCATTTAAGGTAAAATTGGATAGGTATATGGACAGGAAAGGAGTGGAGAGTTATGGGCTGAGCGCGGGTAGGTGGGACTAGGTGAGATTAAGAGTTCGGCACGGACTAGGAGGGCCGGAATGGCCTGTTTCCGTGCTGTGATTGTTATGTGGTTATACGGTTATATGGAATTACAAGGAAGTTGGTGAAGCCAGGGAAGCATAGGTTGGACAAGAGGGCACAACTTCAGGATTGAAGAATGTCCATTTAGAATTGAGATGAGGACAAATTAGCTTAGTCAGAGGGTGGTAAATCAGTGGAACTTGTTGCCACGAGCGTCTGTGGAGGCCAGGACATTGGATGTATTTAATTCAGGAATAGATAGTTCTTGATTAACTAGGTCATCAAAGAGTATGTGGTGAAGAGACAGGAAAATGAGGATGACTGGAAGATTTGGATCTATCCATGATTGACTGGTGTAGCAGACTCAACTGGCCGAATGGAATACTTTCACTTATATCTTATGGTTTTCTGGTCTTAATACGGGATTTCAAAACGAAAATAAAAAGCAAAAGAGAGGGTGAAGAATTGAGCAAGATTACTGGGAAGTTGGAGCACTGGAAAATGATTATGAAGGGAAAGATCCAGTACGAAAGTAAGATAGCGAATAATATTAGTAAGGACATCAAACTCTTCTTCATATATAAAAAGTAAGAAAAATAGCAAGACTGGACATCAGATCGCTGAACAATGATGCTGGAGATGTAGCAATGTGGGACCATCAAATACCGGAAGAACTAAATAAATATTTTGCGTCAGCCTTCGCTGTGGAAGACACTAGCAGTGTGTTGGAAATTTAAGGTGTCATGGGTATGAAGTGTGTGAAGTTACCATGACGGGAGAGAAGGTTAGTGAGTAACTCAAATATCTGAAGGTAGATCAGATGGACCATACGGTGTACACGCCGTAGTTGTGGAAGAGTTGGCTGAAGACATGGTTGAAGTATTATAAATGATCTTGCAACAACCACTCGGTCTGCAATGTTTTCGGAAGACTGGAAAATTGTAAATGTCACTTCACTCTTCAAGCAGGGAGAGACAGAAGAAAGGAAAATCTGAACCATTTTGTTTGACCACAGGGGTTTGGAAGATGTCCGAGTTAATTATTACTGATGATGTCTCAGTGTACTTGGAGACACATGATAAACTAGGCTGGAGTCAGCATGGCTTCATCCAGGGAAAATCTTGCCTGAGAAATCTAATGGAATTCTTTCAAGGGGGAACAAGCCGGACAAATGAGATTTTCCGAATGGTTTTGAGAAGGTGCCACACATGAGACTGCTTGACAAGCTACATGGTAATACAGTGAAGGTTCTAGCATGGACAAAGCAGTGGCTGATGACTGGGGGGGGGGGGAATAGAGCATTTTCTGACTGGTAGGCGTTGTCCCGTAGTGTTTCACAGAGGACTGTGTTGGGATCTATTCTTTTTTGCGTTATATGTCATTGATTTAGCGATGGAAATGGTGGTTTTGTTGGAACAATTGAAAAATCCTATGACTTCCGTAGCTCTGCCGATTAACGCACACTCTGTAGTTACTCGCTTTATCCTGATTTCCGTTCTGCAAGATGGAGCAACATAGCTATTCCCCTGTCCCACAGTGTCCTTGGCAATCCGGGGTATTGATACATTGGTTAAGACCCAGCAATCTCATCTCTGCCTCTCTATCCTCAGGTAAGTCCCATCAGATGCTAGAGTCCATGATTAATATTACAAGTCCACTTTTATTTTAACTCCCTCTTTATTTTGTATTGTTTATTTGAATTAAATTGACTTGATTAGTGACATCATTCAGAAACATGAGGGTAAAATTTTTTTCGAAACGTCTTCGTATAAATGAGCAACTTGCAATTGCTGTAATTTCTAAGCAGAAATATGTATGCCAGGATAGTCATTATAACATAGAAATACAGTTGCGTCAGCATTAATTAAACCGCCTGATGGCCTGGTGGAAGATATCCCTGAGCTTTTGTTCGCGGCATTTAAAATGTGGTACAGTTTCCCGGATGGTAGCAGCTGGAACAATTTGTGATAGCGTGACCGGTGTCTCTTATGATCCTTCGGACCCTATTTACACACCTGTCTTTGTTTACGTCCTGAATAGTGGGAATTCCATATGTACAGATGCGCCGGGGTGTTAGAGTCCTACGATGGAGCGAAGTACAGTGTGCATACCAGGCAGTGATGCAGCCAGTCAGGATGCTCTCAATCGTGCCACCATGGAAAGATCTTAGAACTTGGAAACCCATACCAAACTTTTTCAAACGTCTCAGGTGAAGGAGGCGCTGTTGTGCCTTTTTCACCACAGAGCTGACGTGTACAAACGTCTTGAGATCCTCGGTGATGTTTATGCCGAGGTATTTGAAGCAGTTCACCGTCTCAACACCAGATCAATTAATGTCAATAGGAACTCAAAGTGAGAAACAATTCCACTGGTCACATCAATCACTGTGCCAAAAATCTTCTGTTTGGGCTTTCCCGAAGATTCGTACTATCCTCCACTTCTGGTGATCCCGATGGTGAATCCTCACTCTGATCTTCAACCCATCAGCAAGCGTCTTGGCAAAGGATGGGATTATAAGTCGACACACTGAGACCCGTGTTTAAGAAGGCGGTAAGGAATAATTGTTAACATAATTAGCAAACACAGTAACGCCTCCAGCCTGGTGTTCATTTGAACATTCATGTTTTATTCAATATTTGTAATCATTTATCAATTGCATAGAACTCCATTTTTTCCCGATTATGGTGTGTGGACCAAGCTCCACAATATACACTATTGGGCTGCTTCTCAAATAAAACTATTGTATGTTTGCATGAATTTTGTGTATTAGTGTTTGTAACAGAATGTCGATTTGGAACAGTGCAAGCCGAAGGAGAGTGATCATTCACTGAGTACATGTACAGATATTTGGCTCATTTCTGAACGCGTCCCACTTACCAGAAAACGTCCGTCCCCAGTCGACACTTGTTAAGTGTTTTAATACCATCAAAATTGACCTTTCTCCAATGAAAATTCTCAACGCACGAACGACAACGAGCAAAAAGCTCGTTTACATATTTACATTGAAACCAATGGCATTGTGATCACGAGTTACAACGAGTTCGTTAAATCAAGCTTCTATCTCTTGCCCCGACTCATTAATTTCATAATAGTACATCAAGTATCGCACACGCTCTCGGCAGTTCGTAAACACACAAATTTAAAAAAAAATCCTGAACACATTGGACGATCTCCTACCCATATAGTCCTTTAAAATTGTGGAATTAACAATCAACGTGCAGAATGTTAAAAACACCTACTCTAGCAACCGTACTGATTTGCAACAAACAGCGATATCTCCTCAACATTGGCCGTCTAAATACGATTGACTATTGGGTGGTCAGTAAACTATCCCCATTAACGTGATCATACCTTTCCTCTTTTTCAGTTTCACTCATAAAACCACAATAGTTTAATTCTGCATCTGTGCTGACTGAAGTCAGCCGTGACATTTTCGCTGACTATTAACGCTACTTTTCCTGCTTTAGTCCATCCCGCTCTATCACTCTGAAACAAGGAACTCAGGGATACTGAAATGCCAGACCAGACTCTTCTGCAACCAAGTCTCATTAACGGCTAAGTTACCATGATTCCAGGTTCCAAGCCAAGAGTTCATCGAATTATTCTCCGATACTTCTGCTACTGAAGTATACGCAGTGCAGGGCACTAGTCGTACCTTCCTGCAGTTGTGTGAGATCTTATCAAAATGTCGGTACAATCTCTCCACTAACAGTTCTGACACGCTCCTTCCCACCTCCCTGCAAATGTTGTTTAAACTTAATCATGCAGCGCTAGCTAGCCTTCGGCAGGATATTAGCATTTCTAGTTCACGTGCAAATCGTCTTTATCAATGGGTCTCAGGTTCCCTGGAAGAGAGATCAATGATCGAGAAATCGTATGGCCTCCCTCCTGCACCAGACCCTTAGCCACGTGTTAATCTGCATCATATTTCCTTTACAGGCCTGATTAGGACGCGGCACGAGTCGCTGTCAGAACTCCGAAGATCCTGCTCTACACCTCAGCACCTAATTCTCTGAATTTGCATTGCAGAAATGCGTCACTGTTCCTACCGATGTCATTGGCACCGAAATGGAGCCAACCCCTGCCGGCTCACGCTCCTACTGAAGAATGTTCAAGCCTTAATCCAAGTTGTCCGGGACCCTGACACACGGGAGGCAACATACCATCCAGGAATCTGTTCTTCCCTTACCATTCTGAGTCACAGACTATACTCAGTGCCAGAGATCCGACCTCTATGTCTTTCCCCTGCTGGATCATCCAACCAGAAACGGAATCCAGGTGTTGCTGACGGTGATGGCCATAGAGATAGTCTGCACTGGGTCTTTAAAACCTTTTTCCTCCAGACTGTCACCCAGTTTTCTGTGTCTTGCACCCTGGCTGTCCTACCACTCTATATGTTCTGGTCCATCACGTCCGTGGCCCTGAATGAACCAGAGTTCATCCAGATTCAACTCCAGCACCCTAGGACGGACTGTTACACGCTGCAGCTGTGTGCACTTCCCGCAGGTGTCGTCATCATGAACTCTGGAGGCCTCCCCGTCTTCCACATCCCGCGAGGAGCCTTTTACTTAGCCGATGGCCTCCAGAGCCTGTCCCTGCCTTATTTTAATGTGTTCTGTGATTTTAACACTGGATCAGAGAACCTGAGCGAATTACGTTCTCTTAAGCGTCTAATCTCTCAGAAAGGCCGCTGCTCTATCGTCCAAAACACCCTGTTTCCGTCTCCTCTCTTAGATTAAACATTGACCTACAAGCCTGAACAACATTCTGACTGTCATAACTCATCCATGATGGAATGATGAAACAGACACAGGAGACCGAACGGCCTTTCCGTACGATGTCTCATTTTCTTGTTAACCTTGTCACATCTTCGCTTTCTTCCACAATCATCAGATTATTAAGCCTTATAGTCTACTTACCAACATCCATCTGTAAAGCAGCGTTTCCCGGTATAACTGAACAACCTGTGTTCAGTTTCTGTTGACATTGTTGCGATCAACTCCCACCCAGTTTTCAGATTCAGTCCTGTCTATAAACGTTTATTTCTCTGCTTCCCTAAATGTGAAAGCGATGAGACTTCCAAGCTATCTCATCCATCTCAGCAAACGTCCTTCATAAATTCTTGCCGAGACGCGTCTCACGAGTCTTCGATTTGTATTTGTTTTACAGCTTCACTCTCCACAGAAGTTGCCTAACCTGAGAAAATTGTAACATTCTCGCTTTCATTTCCGATTGGCAGGATGATATGCGTGATTGTGTGTATATAACTGCTTACAAATCAGGCATTCATTCCGTTCTCAAACTCAACTCAAAAGTGGTCAGGGTGGCCGAGTGGTCTAAGGCGCCAGACTCAAGGAATGAAAGTCCTTCCGACAAACGGGAGTGTTCTGGTCTCCATCTGGGGTCGTGGGTTCGAATCCCACTCCTGACATAATTTCTGCAAACAAACCCTGGGTTGTTGAGGTGGATTAGAAAATCGGTTGGAAAATAAGACTATGTTTTTGACACTGTTCATCGCATTACAACAGATCACCGTACACCGAATTGTGGGTAAGTGATTTATTCAGAAACAATTTCACGGTGAAGGATCTCGTCCCGAAACGCCGACTGTTTACGCCTGTCCATAGATGCTGCCTGGTCTGCTGAGCTCCTCCTGGCATACTCAGCTGATCAATATAGTTTCTAAAGTGAAATGACTGGTTGTCGGAATATTCAATGGATTGGCACGTAGTGTACACTATCACCTTTTGATCAAAAGTCCGGTGTCGGATGGGTAGTAACTGAGGCTCTTGTACCATCTACCCGATGGCAGCATCGAAAAAAGAGCATGGCAGGATGGTGACGACCTCTGACGGTGGATGCTGTTTTCCGATGACAGCGTTTTATGTGGATCTGCTTAATGTTTGGGAGTGATTTCCCGTGATGGACTGAGCCGAATTCACTAACTTTTTAAAGATTTTCCTTCAAAGGTACGGTATTTCCATACCACGTCTTGTTGCAGACAGACAATATACTCTCTACGACACATCTATAGAAGCTCATCAAGGTTTTTGATGTCATGCTGAATCTCCGCAGTCTCCTAAGAAAGCAGAGGAAATAGTCATACCAACAATTTAAAGTTACAAACTTGCCCCGCCTCTGATCCTCCAAGGAGAACTGGCTCAAGGAACTCTGGTTTTCCCTCTGCTGAAGACAACAATCAGTCCCTGGTCTTGCCGATATAGAGTGATAGGGTGTTGGCACATTTGTTCATTTCGTTATTGCACAAACCGTCTAATTCAGGTAGCATCTTGGTGATGCTCTTCTGCACCCTCTCCGAATCCACGTCATCCTTTCTCTGGAGGATGGCCTGAACGGAGTGCAGCACAATTCCAGTGCTGTGATGCTGTACGCTCTGATTCCGCACATGCTCGGCAACCTGAGAAAATGCATCCCGTCAATATTCATTTAAAATCCCAGGATATAGAGTGTGTTTATATGTATACCCGCTCAACAAAACAGTCAGTCAGACTATTCCGAAATACAGCTGTTTATCTGTCATGTGGAGAGAGTACTGCAGGGGCTGTCAGGGTGGCCGAGTGGTCTAAGGCGCCAGACTTAAGGCGAGTAAGTCGCTTCCTAGTAAACGCGAGTGTTCTGGTCTCCACCTGGAGGCGTGGGTTCGAATCCCACTCCTGACAAATACTCTGTTTTTCACGTGCTGTTATTTATAATGCAATCACTGTAATTTTACTGCAGCGATCAAAGCGTGGTCTGTTTGGGAATATGAGAAGGATACAATTAAGATAAAAATTTTGTTTTAGTCACAACAGAGAGCAGAACAACGGGTTACATGGGATTCAGGCTGCAGAGTTTGATGAGAAAGAAGCCTCGTTGAAGAGAGTCTGTGTCACCTTCTAAACCGTGGCTGTTGTTTGGACAGAATGACAAGGGGCCATTCAAACACGTTGTTGGTCTCTATATCGAAACGGCATTTTACATTGTCGTTCTTAAGCGTACATCTGCCGTGGAGCTCCATAACGTGTGTTTAATACCTTTCTGGATTTGGGAATATCGGATTGATCATTCCGGACTAGATTATATTCACTTTCCGTTATTTAACAGGCCACTCTTCCTTGTTTTGCAATGCAGATATTTTAAGTCGTACAGCATGGAAAATAGCCTTCGGCCCAATTGGTTCAAAGTTCAGAGCAGAAAGTAAATTTTGCATCACAGCATATCTATATACATATATCACCATTCGCAGCAATGGGATTGACATTCCTGCGGGCATCCAAGAAACACAATAAAATCCATGAAGGGCCGCACTAACAGGACGGTCAAAACACTCAATGTGTACAGTACAGCAATCTGTGCAAGTCAAGTGAAAGAATAATGATAATAGCAATATTAATTGTTATTTTACGCAATGATCCAGGGCAACTATGAAGCTCACTGGAGTTTGTTTAGATTTAACCTTTCACAGAGACAACCAGACAAATTACACATTGACAGAGGATCGAATATGCACGATTTGAAATTATTCAGGTAAAGCTGAAACACTTAATACAGATAGTAAATATGATTTCAAAAGTTATAAAAATAAAATCTGGACAAAATAAGCGTATTAGATTAAACGTAAAGACAGTAGCAATTGAGGTAGCATAATATATAACAGAACTGCAGGATACAGTACAACTGATGGATGAATACTCTTATTTTATATGTTAATGACTTGGATGCTGGATTTGCTGATCATACAGACAGGTTTGCGGTCCAGATGAAGATTGGTGGAGGTGCAGGAAATCTGGAGGAAGTAGAAAGTCTACAAAATGACAGAGAAAGATGAGGAAAATGGGCAAAGAAGTGGCAGACATAAAACACAGGCACGAAATGTATGGTGCTGCACTTGAGCAGAAGAAATAAAATGGAAGACTATTTTCTAATCGTAGAGAAAATTGGAAAATCTGAGGTGCAAAAGGACTCAACGTTGTTCGTCCAGCATTCCCTGAAGGTGAATATGCATGTTGCGAAAGTGGTGAGAAAGGCCAATGCGATGTTCGCGATCATTTCCAGAGGAATGGAGTATGGATGCAGCGATGGAATTTTCAGGTTTTAAAATGCACTGATGAGGCCTTACCTTGAGTACTGTGAGCAGTTTGGAGCCCCTTGTCTGAGACAGGTTGTGTTGTCACTGGAGACGGTTCAGAGGTGGTTTAGAAAATTATTCCCGGGTTGAAAGCTTTGTCATGCGAGAAGCATGTGCTGGTTCTGGGTCTCTACTCAGGGGAATTCAGGAGAGTGAGTGGTTCGCGCATCAAATCACCCCTTGGACAGTCTCTATCACTCGTGTCACCCAGCTGACTACTGGACCGTCTCTCCCTGTGTCTATCACTGATGTCACCCAGTTGACTACTGGACCGTCTCTCCCCGTGTCTATCACTGATGTCACCCAGCTGACTACGGGACCGTCTCTCCCTGTGTCTATCAATCGTGTCTCCCGGCAGCTTAGGCGCTCCTGCTCCATGACTAAACTCTGTTTCATCAGCTGCGGATGCATGTCAGGAACCCCCGCTGGAACCAATCGGCGAGACCTCTCTCGGAAAGGGATGCCCTCGGTTGCTCTAATACCGTGGCAAGTACTCTTGGAGAAATCAAACTCAGAACTGCCAGTGGAGAAGGCGTCTTCGCGTTCCAACACGTTATCAGTTAATCTCCATTTCCATTCCTCGAACATTTCAGCAAATGTAGGGTTTCCGGTCGCTCTAGTTGCTCCCAGAATGTAACATGACAGGTTTGGACGGGATGCACCTCACTGTTCCTCCTTTCCGCTCATCATCCTACTTAGCAGGAACTTGCACCATCTTAAAAGCAGCTCTGAACACATGGTGAATGGACAAGGTGTTCAAAAAGTTCTCTCTACTTCTCTCTTTGCATGCTCCTTGGAACCTTCTGACAAGAATAAAAAAGTTCCATCCGTTTCCATAGTCTCAGTTACTCCAACATCTGCTTCCATAAATGCCAGCTTCAACGAAAAGTAGTCATTGTATGGGTACTTATCAGTACTAAGCCCCGGAATTCCAAGGGCACTAACAGGCACCAATGGCAAGTACTTGGACACGGATTGTAAATGAAACTAGACACTAGGATATGACAGCACAATACAGACCCTTCGCGCTCGATTTTGAGCCAAACCATATATTTCTTACATCCATTTGCCTGTGCAAGAGGCTCTTAAATGCCCCTAATGTTTTAGCCTCCACCACAATCCCTGGCAAGTCATTCCAGGCACTCACAACCCTCTGTGTAAAAAAAAATAACCCCTGATGTCTCCCATAAACGTCTCTCCCTTAACTTAACTGTGTATGTATGCCCTCTGGTGTTTGCTATTCGTGCCCTGGGAAACAGGTACTGGCCAGCACCTTATCTATGCCTCTCATAATCATGTAGACCTCTATAAAGACCCCTCTCATCCTTCTATGCTCCAAAGAAAAATGTTCCAGCTCTGCTAACCATGCCTCATAACACTTGTTTTCCAATCCAGGCAATGTCCTTTAAATCTCCTCTGCACCCTCTCCATAGCTTCCACATCCTCCTATAATGAGGTGACCAGAATGGAAAACAATACCTTAAGTGTAGTCTCACCAAAGTTTAGTAGAGTTGCAACATGACCTCTCTACTCTTGAACTCAATCCCCCTATTAAAGAAGCCTAGCATCCCACTGGCCTTCTTAACTATTCTATTAATCTGTGCAGCGACCGTGAGGGATGAATGGATTTGAACGCCAATGTCCCTCTGTTCATACACACTCTTAAGTAACTGACCATTAACCCTGTACTCAGCCTTCTGGTTTGTCCTTCTAAAATGCATCACCGCACACTTAATCGGATTGAACTCCATCTGCCACTATTCTGGCCAACTCTGCATCCTGTACATACTACTCTTGTAACCTTCGACAACCTACAGCTCCAACCACAACTCCTCCAATCTTCGTGTCATCCACAAACTTACTCACCCATCCTCCTGCGTCTTCATCCAGGTCATTTATAAACATCACAAAGAGCAGCGGTCCCAGGACTGATCCTTGCAGCACTCCACTAGTCACCGACCTCCAGGCGGAATACATTCCTTCCACTACTAACCCCTGTTTTCCTCCAGTAACCATTTTTTTATCCAAACAGCAAGGATCCACTGATCCCATGCCTCATGACTTTCTGGATGAGTCTTTCGCGGGGTACCTTGTCAAATGCCTTGTTAAAATCGATGTAGACGACATCTACCGCCCTACCCTCATCAATTTATTTTGTTACCTCTTCAAAAAACTCAATTGGGCCCGTGAGGCACGATCTTCCCTTCATAAAGCTATGTTGACTATCCTTGAGTAGACTGTACTTCTCCAAATGCTCGTAGATCCTATCCTTAAGAATCCTTTCCAATAGTTTGCAGACCACCGACGTAAGACTCTCCGGTCTATAGCAGGTCTCACCAGGTTTCTCTTGTTACCTTTTTTAACAAGGAAACTACATTAGCCGTTTTCCAATCCTCCAGCACCTCCCGTGCAGCCAAAGAGGATTCAAAGATCATAGCTACTGCTCCAGCGATCTCTTCTCTTACTTGCCACAGCAACCTAGGGTATATCTCGTCCGGACCTGGGGATTTGTGGTTTTTAAGAAGATCCAACACTTCCTCTTCCTTAATCTCCACATTCTCCAGCACACAGGCCTGTTCTATTTCGACCTCGCCCTGATCAAGATCCTTTTCACTTATGAATACTGAAGCAAAGTATCCATTGAGGAACTCTCCAACCTCCTGCACCTCCAGGCACATGTTGACCTCTTTATCCTTTTGCGGCCCCATCTTCATTCTTGTCATCGTTGCTCTTCACATACGCATAGAACACCTTGGGGTTTTCCTTAATCCTAGATGCCAAGGCCTTTTTATGCCCCCTTCAAGCTCTCCTAAATCCTTTCTTAAGCTCCTTCCTGGCTATCCTATATTTCTCATGAGCCTCTCCTGCTTCCTGCTTCTTACATCTAACATATGCTTTCTTCTTTCTTTTGACGAGTTGTCTCACATGTTTTGTCAGCCACGGTTCCCTTTTCCTACCACTTTTTCCTTGCCTCAGTGGGACAAACCTATCCTGAACCCAGCACAAGTGTTCCTTAAACTTCCTCCACATGACTTCTGTGCTTTCACCTTTGAACATCTGTTTCCAATTTACTCCCGCTAGTTCCTGCCTCATTCCCCAGTTAAGCACTTTCCCATTGCCTGTTTTTATCCTTTTCCATAGCAATGCTGAAGCTAAGGGAGTTGAAGTCACTCTCACCAAAATGCTCTGCCACCTGATCAGGTTCATTACCTAGAACTAGACCTAGTATGGCTTTTCCTCTCATCTGCCGGTGCACATACTGTATCAGGAATCCTTCTTGAACACACCTGACAAATTCAGCCTCATCTATCCCCCTTGCAGTCAGGTGGTGTCAATCAATATGAGGGAAGTTGAAATCACCCATAACTACAACCCTGTATTTCTTGCACCATTCTAAAATCTGCCTGCTTATCTGCTCCTCGGTGTCCTGAGGGCTATTTGAGGGCATATAGACTACTCCCAGCACACGTGATTGTTCCCTTCCTATTTCTGACTTCCATCCTGACCGACTCAATGAACACGCCCTCTGCAGCGTCCTCCCTTTCTATAGACGTGAAACTATCCCTGACCAGTAATGCTACTTCCCCCCCCCCCTTTCTACCTCCCATCCTATTCCTTTTAAAACACCTCAACCTCCATCAGCCAAGGCTGCCCCTCCTCCAGCCAGGTTTCAGTAACGGCCAGTATCATAACTCCACATACTGATCCATGCTCTAAGTTCATCCACTTTATTCCTAATACTCTTAGCATTGAAATAGACACATTTCAACCCCTCTAAGTGGCTACATTTATGTTTTATTGCCTGCCTGTCCTTCCTCACCAACTCAGAACACATAGCATCATGCCCTTTTCCTTGTACCCTAATCTCTGCTCTCACATTCTGATTCCCACCCCCTGCCAAACTAGTTTAAACCCTCTCCAACAGCTCTAACAAACCTGGCCGCCAGGTCCCTTTCCAGTTCATGTGCAGCCGGTCCACTTTGTGCAGGTCAGACCTTTCCCAGAAGAGATCGCAATGTTCCAGAAGTCTGAACCCCTGTCCCCTGCACCAACTCTTCAGCCACCCATTCAACTGCCATGACTTCCAGTTCCTCCCCTCTCTGCCTCGTGGCACAGGCAGCAATCCTGAGATTACCACCCTTGCTTTTTAACTTTGTATTAACTCTCTCTATTCCTTCTTCAGGACCTCATCCCTACTCCTATCTATGTCATTGGTCCCCACTTGGACCACAGCTGACTGCTCACACTCTTTCCTGAGAATACCGAGAACTCGATCCAAGATATCATGGACCCTGGCACCAGGGAGGCAAAACACCATCCAGGATTCTCGATCTTTCCCACAGAACCTCTTATCTGTCCCCCTAACTATAGAATCCCCAATCACTACTGCTCTCCTCTTTTCCCTCCTTCCTTTCTCAGCAAAGGGGCCAGTCACTGTGCCAGAGACACGACCACTACAACTTGTCCCTGGTAGGTCATCCCCACCAACAATATCCAAAACAGTAAACTTACTGTTGATGGGAACGGCCACAGGGGTGCTCTGCTCTCTCTGTCTATTCCCCCTCCCTCTCCGGACAGTCACCCAATTAGTTCCCTGTCTCCTGACTTTTAGGGGAGACTGCCTCCCTGAAACTTCGATCTATTACTGCCTCTGCCTCCCGAATGATCCGAAGTTCATCCAGCTCCAGTTCCCTAACTCAGTTTGACAAGAGCTGAAACTGGATGCTTCTCTTGCTGGTGTAGTCATCAGAGATAATTGTGCTGTCCCTGACTCCTACATCCTACAATCGGAGCACTGGACTGCCCTGTCTACTGCCTCCATCAACAACTCCTAAGTTAATTAAATTAATTAAAGAACCTTACCCGGCCTTACCCACTAGGAGCAAGTTCGTCCTCCACCTCTGCTCGCCAAAACCTTTCGAGTCAAAGCCTCAAAGCTCCACTGCTGCTCTGGCCCCACTCACTCACTGGCCGCTCCGCTTGAGCTACCCCTCTTTTTATTTGTTTGTTGAGCTATTCAATTTCCGATTGCCCAATCAGACTGCTTGGTCACCTGACCTCGACAGCCCAATCAGCTGCTTTCTGCTGAGTCTGATCTATTCAAATCTTTTCATTATTATTGTCCAAAATAACAAGAGTACATCGAAGTAAATAACACTTACAATGTGTCAAGGAAAAAAAAACATTGTTTTAAAGATTGAAAAATATGGTGACACAAAAAAAGAAAAGGAAAAAAAAAACACTAAAGCAAAGAAAAGTGAGGAAAAAAAATATTAAGAACTCAACCCCGGAGCCATGTGTCATACAAAAAGCTTCTAAAGATAACCATCAAACCGCCAGCAAAGAAAAAAAAATACAATTAGATCATGGAGAAAATTATCAATTAACTCAAATGGTAATAACGAGAAAATGAACCCCTTTTTTTCTCAAAATCAAACACAGGTTCAAAGGTTCAACTTCTAATTTTCTCCAGACTGAGACATAGCATCACTTGGAAGAACCATTGTAACAGAGTGGGAGGCGACATATCTTTCCACTTCAACAGAATTGCCCTCCTAGCTATCAATGTAACAAACACAATAACATGTTGGTCAGACAAAGAAATAGCTTGGATATTTTGAGGAATTATTCCAAAAAGTACAGTTAATTTGTTAGGCTGTAAATTAATTTTAAGTGCTTTAGAAATTGTAGAAAAAAACTGAGTTCCAGAACTGTTCCAGTGTAGAACAAGACCAAAACACGTGTGTCAGTGCAGCTGTCTCAGTTTTACATCTATCACAATAACTATCAACATCAGGAAACATTTTAGACAATCTCTCCTTCGTCAAATAGTAATGATGTACAACTTTAAATTGTATCAGTGCATGACTAGCACAAATCGAAGAAGAGTTAACCAACTTCAGAACCCATGTCCAGTCCTCCGTCATAAAAGTCAAATTAAGTTCCAATCTTGTTTAATCTTAAATAAAGGACACTTATCCCATTGTGATAGTAATTTATAAATTCTTCCAATGGAACCCTTCATCAAAGGGTTCATACTCGTAATAGTACCT
The DNA here is from genome assembly GCF_048418815.1 of Hemitrygon akajei. NCBI lineage: Eukaryota > Metazoa > Chordata > Chondrichthyes > Myliobatiformes > Dasyatidae > Hemitrygon > Hemitrygon akajei. The sequence continues at coordinate 386,775 of NW_027332051.1, forward strand.
AACAAGCCAGCATTCAATATGTAAGGTAAATTAGTTAAATGTTTTTGTAAGAAATGTCTAACTTGAAGGTATTGTAAAAAGTGTGAGTACAAAAGAGAATATTTATTAACTAATTGTCTATCTTCTTTAAATAGATCCAAAAAAGAATTAATACCTTTATTTTCCAAAGTAAAAAAATTGGATCACTCAAAGTATGCTTTAAAAAATTATAATAAATTAAACTACAAAGTTTAAATTTTTTAAGATTAAAAAATTACGGAACTGGAGCCAAATTTGTAAAGAATACTTAATCACAGGGTATAAATTTAAATTAGCAACTTTAGCTAATTGTATAGCTAATTGTAAAGCAGCTCCCAATAACGAGGTTAAATAAAACTGTTTCTTAGCTTTCAACTCCAAATCTACACAAATTGGCCGTTCATTCTTATCAACCCAGTGTAACCAAAAGGACATATATTGCACATTAACAGCCCAGTAATTCATTCTTAAATTAGGCGAAGTAAGACCTCCATCCTTTTTCAATTTTTGTAAGTGACATTTACTAATTCTTGGTCTTTTATCATTCCATATAAAAGATGAGATAATAGAATCAATCCGATCAAAAAACATCTTTGTCAAAAAAACAGGGATATTCTGAAATAAATATAACAATTTTCGTAAAATCAGCATTTTGACTATATGGATGTGACCAACAAGTGAAAATGTAAGTGGGTTCCATCCACTAAATAAATACTTCATAGAATCTACTCAGGGAACAAAATTAGCTTTGTAAAGATCCTTATTTTTTTTTAGAGATTATAACGCATAAATATCTAAAAGAATCCATAATGTTGAAAGGAGTATTACCATATATAGAAACAGATTCATTTAAAGGAAACAGTTCATTTTTATTTAAATTTATTTTATATCCAGAAAAATCTCCAAATTCATTAAATAATTTTAGCAAGGCAGGGAGATTCCTTGGGATTAGATACATAAACCAGAAAATCGTCAGCGTAAAGAGAAATCTCATTCACAAGAATCCCATGAATATCTTTAGCTTCACGAAGAGTGATACCAAGGGATTCTAATTTTAAGTTAAATAACAAAGGACTTAATAGACAACCTTGTCTTGTCCTCCGTGAAAGCTGAAAAAAGAGATCTACAATTATTAGTAATAACAGAGGCAATAGGAGTTTTATATATCATTCTAATCCAATTATTTAAATTAACACCAAAACCAAATTTCTCTAAAACATTAAATAAATATTTCCATGCAACTCGATTGAACGCTTTTTCAGCATCGAAAGAGATGACACATTGTGGAGTTTTAAAAGAAGATGGGTATATAATGTTAAATAATCTCCAAACATTTGAAAAGGAATAACGGCCGTTTATAAAGCCTGTTTGATCTTTAAAAATAACTTTACCCAAAAACTTTCCAACCAATTGGCCGTTATCTTTGACAGGATCTGAGCATCAACATTCAATAATGAAATAGGTCTGTATGAGGCACAATCAGAAGGACCTTTATTCTTTTTAAGAATTAAAGCAATAGAAGCATCTTAAAAAGTAAAGTGTAAATCGCCTTTCACAAAAGAGTCCTTAAACGTTTCCTACATATACGGAGACAGCAATTTTCCAATTTTTTAATAAAATTCTACAGGGTACCCATCAAGTCCAGGGGCCTTACCAGATAGATGGCATTGAAAAAATAGCTTTATGAATTTTGGCTTTGGTAATTTGGGCATCAAGAGTTTTTTGATCATTAACAGAAATTCGAGGAAAAACGATCTTTCGTTAAAAAAAAATCATTTTAGAAGAATCTACTGGAAATTTAAATTTATAAAGTTCAGTATAAAAATCTTGAAAAATCTTATTAATATCTTCATATTCCCAAGTCAGGGTACCATCTTTCCTACAGATTTTCAACATTTCAACAGGCCTTTTGGCTCCCGTTTTTAATTGAGATGCAAGCAGTTTGTTATTTTTATCTCAAAACATATAAAATTGACTTTTTAGCTTAAGCAAATAGCCTTCAATAGGATGAGTTAATAATAAATTATATTGTGATTGAAGTTCCATCCTTTGTTTAAATAAGTCAATATCTGGGGAAATCACATAAATATTATCTAAGTAACTTGTTTTGTAATCTTATCTAATTCTACTTTAGTCTGTTTTTTCTGGTTAGCAGAATAAGAAATGATCTGACCACCTGAAAATGCTTTAAACGTATCCCATATGATTAATTTAGATGTACCCCCTATAACATTAAAAAGAAAAAAATTATTTTACCTGGTTTTCAATGAAGCTAACAAAGTCTGAATTCTGCAATGATGTCTGAGACAGGCGCCAAGGTGGGTGGGCAAGGATGGCATCATCAAATTCGAAAGACAAACTGAAAGCTGCATGAGCAGATACAGCGATAGTGTCACATTCACAATTCTTAACAGTAGGCAAGAAGAAAAGGTCAACTATAATATAATCGATCCTTGAATATTTTCTATAAACATGTGACAAAAAAGAATATTCTCTATCATCAGGGTGTAAATATCTGCATAATCCAATCAATCCAAAAATCAGTCAAAAAAGAATTAATAAGTAATGAGGAGTGATTTGGAAGTTGCTGGTTGGTTGAGCTCTTGTCAATCAAAGGATTTAAACAACAGTTAAAATCCCTGCCCATTACCAACATATATTCATTTAAATGAGGCAGTACAGCAAATACATTTTTTTAAAAAAGATCATCTAAGTTAGGACCGTACAAATTGACCAAAACAGCTTTTCTGTTACAAATTACTCCTTTAACAATTAAAAATCCACTAAAGAATCTGACTTAATATCCTCTTGAATGAACAAAATACTGGATTTAATAGACACTCCTTTAGTTTTACTTTGAGAAGTGAAGTGAAATTGCAAAGTCTTCCACAATCCAAAAAACCTATTTTGATCTTCCGCCTTGATATGCGTCTCCTGGGCAAAAATTGTATCAGGTTGAAATCGATTAATGATTTTAAAAGTCTTTTTTCATTTGATAGGATGATTCCAACCATGTACATTCTAACTTATTACATTAATCTGTTTAGATTCCATACTATAATTTTAGTCTACTTTACACATACCAATTGGCACATACCAATTGATCAAAAATGGTGGCGATGGAGAATACAACCACACAGAAAACACACATGCTCCGGAACCACCCAATGGGAAAAAAAACCCTCATTCTAACTCCATCCTACACCCCCCACAGCCCAGAAAAAGCAGGCACCCTATGATAGAAAACACAGGCAAGACTGCTCTGTCTGTCCGAAAAAAAAGATTAAAAAAGGTTCTCCATCCCTCCCCCAGTTAAAAAATGAAACCCACTGACCTTGTAAAAGGAACGACAAAGTCTCAACAAAGGAAAATGTTTACATTCCAGCATCTACAAACTATCCCATGTTTATATTTAATCTTTTTTTAAACAAAGAGGAAACCAAAAAATTGTTATCTCTTAAAAAGTAAAAAACAGCTCCATCTTAAACTTAATATTAAAACCCCCAAAAAAGCTTTAAATTCAGTTATAAGATGCAATAATATTCATTATATAAAAACATATTAATATATTGAAAAGAATTTAAAAAACTAAGCAGTTATTAAAATCTAAAACATATTACCTAGAGAAACCAAGCATAGTGTTTAATAACAGATCAACACAATCTTTAAAACTAATATTATACAAATAATTGAAACCTCCGCTATGTATATATACGAGAAGGAAATAGCCCCATTAGTTGGAAGAACTACCAGTTAGTTAATTAAGAAAAAAACACAAACAATATCAAACCAGATATTAGGTTAAAGGAGTAAGTCCTTTTATGTTCTTTTTCTACATTGAATGTCCAAATAACCATTTAAACAGTCATACTTGAACCATAAATCTTCTTACCAAAAACACCAATGATATGCAGTAATAAACAAGTCCCCTAATGTTCTTTTAATAGTCTCTCAATGAAATGTCCAAGTAGCCTTCATAAATCTTCTTTCCGAAATGCTATTATGCAGATAATATGCCAGACAGTTCAATCGGCAGTCACAGCAGGTATAGTTTAAACAAACGGCAGGGCAACTTTAGGATCACAAAATGTACGAGGAGGAGAATCAGGAGGAAAAAATTTAATCCTTGTTGGGTGACGCAAGGAAGGAAACAATTTCTTATCATATGCCTGTTTCATTACCAGAGCAATTTTTAATCTTTGTTCCATTACCTCCTTAGAAAAATCTTCATAACAACCGAGCTCAGATGTCTCAAATCTAAAAACTCTGTTGTCTTGCCTGTCGCATTATTTGACCTTTAATCCTAAAATAATGAGAACAAACCAGAACAGCCCTTGGTTTATTTGGATCTTGAGATCTCGAAGTAAAAGTTCTGTCTGCTCTTTCTACAGTAGGTGGCGGTGATAATATAGAAGGAAATAAGGTATGAAAAAGCTTACCAATGTAAGCAGTTAAATCTCCATTTTCAACTCCTTCCTGCAGCCCAACAATTTGTATATTCCTTCGGCGAGACCTAGTTTCCAGGTCTATAATCTTATTTCGATATCATTCCAAACGAGTTTTACTTTATTTTACTTTCAAGTAATTTTTGCTTAATTATCTTCAATTCCTCTTTGTGTGTAGTGACTTGAGCTTCCAGATCCTTAAGTTTTCCCAGAAATGACATCATTTCATTACTATTCTTTTCAAGTTAGTCTTTAAATGAACTGTGTCCAAGCCATATCTTCAGCCCACAATGGCATTTCATCAGATCCTTCCTTTTGCATCTTTCCTTTCCCGTTGCCTTTATCGCTAGGTTCAGACAAGTATTTCCCACTCCTCAAAGACATATGGTTCCCATTCAAGAATCAGCAACTGAAGATATTAAATTCGGTTTAAACTAGGGGGAAAGGGACAAAACTAGGAGCAGCTCAGAAACTGCTGTTACTCCATTCACAGACAGGCGCAGCCTCCAGGAGCTATTCAAATCTTGATTGACTTGATTGCACAATCCATCTGCCAAAACTACTTGAGCCAAAGCCTCAAAGCTCCACTTCTTCACTGGCCACACTCCACCCCAGTCAATATTAAATTCCAGTCCCATTAAAGGTGAATATGCAGTAGAAGAAACTCCTCCCATGCCCAGAACTGGATGTGGTGAGCAGCAGCAATAATTGCAGAGTTCAGCACCGATAGTCACTCTCAAAATAGCTTTAGCAAACAGTGATGTACAAATATCCAGCATGCAGCTTATTGAAACTTTCTCCCCAGTGTGAACCCGATAGTGTGTCACAAGTAGAACATGCTGTGAGATTTCACTGCTAACGTAATGGTCTCTGTTATGTTTCACTGCTGAGCTAATGGTTTCTCTGCAGCAGCAATGTTTAGCTTATGACTGGAAATAACAGGGTTTTGGGGTGCCTAGCTATCCAATGGGAGAGATATTGTTCTTTCCTGTGAGTCTGGAAGGTAGATTTTCACGGTCTTTTGCCAGGGAGAGATGAGAAGACATGAGTGAAGAGAAAGGGCCCTTTTTCTTTGTTTTTGATTCCTTTACTAATCCTATAGTCAAAGTAAGAATTAAATAGCTCAATTGTTTAATCGCAGATTGTGTACCATTTGTTATTTTTGGGGTACTGATTTGTAACAGGGGACACATCATGCAGCATTCACACAAACGAGATTGCTTAGGTTTGGCCAAGCTCAGGGGCTATCACCCCCTATATTAAGTTGCTAGCTGAAGCAAGAGTTACATAAGGTTAAATGACCTGAGTGAATCGCTCCCCACATTCACAGCAGGTGAACGGCCTCTCCCCACTGTGAACTCAATGATGCACATTTTGTTGATTTTGCTGACAGAATTACTTCCCAAAGTCTCAGCAGCTGATCGGCCTCTCTCCTGTGTGAACTGGATTGTGTGTCTGTAGATGAGATGACTGAGTCAATCCCTTCCCACACACTGAGCAGGTAAACGGCCTCTCTCCAGTGTGAACTCGCTGATGTACCTTCATTTGAGATGAACAAGTGAATCCCTACCCACAGTCTGAGCAGGTGAACGGCCTCTCCCAGTGTGAACTTGCTGGTGTGCCAATAGGATGGATGACTGAGTGAATCCCTTCCCACAGACTGAGCAGGTGAATGGTCTCTCCCCAGTGTGAACTCGCTGATGTACCTTAAGTTTAGATGACTGAGAGAATCCCTTCCCACAGTCTGAGCAGGTGAACGGCTTCTCCCCAGTGTGAACTCTCCGATGTGTTAGTAGGTGAGATGACAAAGCAAATCCCTTCCCACAGTCTGAGCAGGTGAACGGCCACTCACCAGTGTGAACTCGCTGATGTACCTTCAGTTGGGATGAGCAAGTGAATCCCTTCCCACAGTCCGAACAGGTGAATGGCCTCTCTCCAGTGTGAACTCGCTGATGTACCTTCAGTTGGAACGAAGAAGTAAATCCCTTCCCACAGTCTGAGCAAGTGAATGGCCTCTCGCCAGTGTGAACTGACTGGTGCATCATCAGCTGAGATGACTGAGTGAATCTCTTCCCACACACTGAGCAAGTGAACGGACTCTCCCCAGTGTGAACTCGCTGATGTACCTTCAGTTGGGATGAAGAAGTAAATCCCTTCCCACAGTCTGAGCAAGTGAATGGCCTCTCGCCAGTGTGAACTGACTGGTGCATCATCAGCTGAGATGACTGAGTGAATCTCTTCCCACACACTGAGCAAGTGAACGGACTCTCCCCAGTGTGAACTCGCTGATGTACCTTCAGTTGGAACGAAGAAGTAAATCCCTTCCCACAGTCTGAGCAAGTGAATGGCATCTCGCCAGTGTGAACTGACTGGTGCATCATCAGCTGAGATGACTGAGTGAATCTCTTCCCACATACTGAGCAGGTGAACGGACTCTCCCCAGTGTGAACTCGCTGATGTACCTTCAGTTGGGACGAAGAAGTGAATCCCTTCCCACAGTCTGAGCAAGTGAATGGCCTCTCCCCAGTGTGAACAGACTGGTGCATCATCAGTTTAGATGAGCAAGTGAATCCCTTCCCACAATCTGAGCAGGTGAATGGCCTCTCCCCAGTGTGAACTCGCTGATGTACCTTCATGTGGGACGAAGAAGTGAATCCCTTCCCACAGTCTGAGCAGGTGAACGGCCTCTCCCCAGTGTGAACTCGCTGATGTACCTTCAGTTCAGATGACTGAGTGAATCCCTTCCCACAGACTGAGCAGGTGAATGGCTTCTCTCCAGTGTGAACTCGCTGATGTACCTTCAGTTCAGATGACTGAGTGAATCCCTTCCCACAGTCTGAGCAGGTGAACGGCCTCTCCCCAGTGTGAACTCGCTGATGTACCTTCAGTTGGGACGAACAAGTGAATCCCTTCCCACAGTCTGAGCAGGTGAATGGCCTCGCCCCAGTGTGAACAGCCCTGTGCAAGTGTAGGTGGGATGATCGAGTGAATCCCTTCCCACAGTCTGAGCAGGTAAATGGTCTCTCCCCAGTGTGAACTCGCTGATGTACCTTCAGTATAGATGAGCGAGTGAATCCCTTCCCACAGTCTGAGCAGGTGAACGGCCTCTCCCCAGTGTGAACTCTCTGATGTACCTTCAGTTGGGATGAGCAAGGGAATCCCTTCCCACAGTCTGAGCAGGTGAACGGCCGCTCGCCAGTGTGAACTGACTGGTGTCTCAGTAGGTGAGATGATTTAGTGAATCCCTTCCCACACACTGAGCAGGTGAATGGCCTCTCTCCAGTGTGAGCTCTCTGATGTACCTTCAGTTTAGATGAGCAAGTGAATCCCTTCCCACAGTCTGAGCAGGTGAACGGCCGCTCGCCAGTGTGAACTCGCTGATGTACCTTCAGTTTAGATGAGCAAGTGAATCCCTTCCCACAGTCTGAGCAGGTGAACGGCCGCTCGCCAGTGTGAACTGACTGGTGTCTCAGTAGGTGAGATGACTTAGTGAATCCCTTCCCACAGTCTGAGCAGGTGAACGGCCGCTCGCCAGTGTGGGCTTGCTGGTGTGCCATTCGGTCAGATGACTGAGTGAATCCTTCCCCACAAATTCAGCAAATGACCAGCATCTGCCCAGTGTGAACTGACTGGTGTGTCCACAGGTGGGATAACTGACTGAATCCCTTCTCACACTTACAACAGGTGAATGGCCTTGTCCGGTGATGTACCTTCAGTTGAAATGACCGAGTGAATCCGTTCCCACTGTCTGAGCAGGTGAATGCGTTCCCCCCGTGTAAAATGACGGGCACGCCAGTTGGTCTGATGACCGAGTGAATCCCTTGCTCCTCTTCTTAAATATCTGGACAGAGGCAGCAAAACTGCTGTATTGTGTTTGAGATTCCAGTAGACAAATTCCTTGTCATATTTAACCTGTAAAAAGATTTACAAAATCGATCAATGGGTGTGGGACAACATTTCAGATGAGATCACTTGAGTTGGCAAGGTGTGAGCTGACATCACACTGTTACAGTGAAGTTCAACCCAAATTGGAGAGAGAAATCATCTTCTAACTGGGCACAGTGCTGGTATCTGGAATGACCATCAAACTCTCTGATGCTCTTCCTGTCTCTATAACATAGGGGCAGTTCTGCCATCTCCAACCTGTGAACTGGCTTAGTTGTCTCTCTCCATTGGTATTATTCCCTGTTCCCAATGAGCTGCATGGGTGCCTGGTCCCACAGGAACTGAAACACTCTCTACGCACCCACCACTCTCTGTGTAAAAAAGCTTACCCCGACATCCCCTCGGTATCTACTTCAAAGCACCATAAAACTCTGCCCCCTTGTGTTAGTCATTTCAGCCCTGGGAAAGAAACCTCTGACTATCCACACGATCAATGCTCCTCATCATCTTATCCACCTAACAAAAAGGCTCTAAACATAAACAAGGAAATTATACATTGCTTTGAGGATTTATTAGAAGTCTACAAAACTATGAGGAAAACGATAGGTTAAATGCCAGCAGCTCTTTCCACCGAGGTTGTGTCGGACGACAACCAGAGGTCGTGGGTCAGTGGGGAAGGTGAAAATTTAACGAGAGCATGTGGAAAAGCCCTTCACTGAAATGGTCGCAAGAGTGTGGAATGAGGTGCCAGCACAAGTGATGAACGTGAGCTCGGTTTCACCATTTAAAAGAAGTTTGGATGGGAGCCTGGATGGTAGGAGTATGGAGGACGATGGTCCCGGTGCAGGTAGATGCATTAGACAGCTTAAATGTTTTTTTGGCATTGACTATATGGGCCAAATAGCCTGTTTCTGTGTTGAACTTCTCCACGTTTCTATGATGGAAAAGCTGGTCTAACTTGCTTCAAAGGGAAAACCAGTAGGCGTGACAATGGAACAGCAATGGCTGGAGTTTCTGGGAGCAACTCGGGAGTTGAGTGATCGATACTTACGAAAGAAGTGGAAGCATTGGAAAGGCAGGAGGACACAACCATGGCTGAAATGAGAAGCCAAACAGAGGGCAAACAAAAGAGCAAAAACTATTGGGAAGCTTTTAGGAACCAACAGAAGACGACTAAAAAAAAGTCAGATGAGCTCAGGAATTGGAATGATGATTAATGAGTCAGTCGTTAATGAGTCTTGGCAGCACCCAACAGTCTGAGGCATTTAGAGGAACAAAATATCCGGGGCCTCAATATCTCCTGAAAACCAAGGTTCCCTGCACCAGTTACCTTTCAACTTTTATTTTGTCAGGCACATACAAACTCTACACCCTCAAAATTTCACTTCTGAAGGCCTCCCACTTAGCAAGTACTCCTTTGTCAGAAAACAGCTTGTCCTAAACCACACTTGTCAGATCCCTTGTGATACCAACAAAATTGACCTTTCTCCAATTGAGAATCTCTACCCGTGGTCCAGACCTCTCTTTTTCCATATTTACTTTCAATTTCATGGCATTATGTTCACTAACTTTTGTCACTAGCCGTGGATCATTTCCTAACAGCTTATAGTACACTTATACATCCGAAATTCTACGTACTGATTAGGGGCACATTTGACAAACTCTACCCCATCTATTCCTTTCACAGTATGGGAGTCCCAGTCAATATATGGAAAGTTAAAATCACTTACTAAAACCTTTGTTTCTTGGCATGGTCTGCAATCTCTCTACAAATTTGTTCCTCTAAATCGCTCAGACTGTTGGGTGCAACCAAGTCCCAATAATGGCTAGAATATCATAATTCCCTGTCCTCAGCTCATCTGGAATCTGGATAGAAGGAATGGAGACAGGCTAACCCCTATTGACAACAATGGATCTGGGGTTGAGAGGGTGAACAACTTTAGGTTCCATGGCATAAACATCACCAAGAATCTCACATGGTCTGCATATACTGGCTGTGTTGTGAAAAAAGCACAGCACCTCTTTCACCTCAGATGGTTGAAGAAGTTTGGGATGGGGACCCAAATCCTAAGGACTTTCTACAGGAACACAATTGAGAGCATCCTAACTGGCTGCATCACTGCCTGGTATGGGAACTGTACTTTTCTGAATTGCAAGAACCTTTACTGTAGAGGGAAGAATGGATTAAATTAAATACCAGCAAATTCTGGAAGCAAACATCACACTGTCTGTATAGTGGGAAGTGAGAATTCCCAGTTGCTTGTGTTCGAAGGTGTGTTAAAAGTTAGCGAGGAGTTAAGAGGTGATGAGGTGAATATTATTATTGAAGGAAAAGGGAAAAGTGTAGTTCCTAAATTGAATCAAGAAAATTTAAAGTCTGGATTGATGTCAGAAGCAGCAACCAGGCTACAGAGACAAAGGCTTAGTGCCTGCGAATCAATTACAGGTTGAGTTGGAATGTAAAGGTGCCCCACACGCTATTGTTATTCAAGAGTGTGGTGTGAAAAAGCAGAATTCGAAATGCTGTTTGAGCAAAGAGGGATCGTTTGCAGATCTTAAATTGAGAACTAATAGCATGAAGGGTCCTGAAGAGAAAACTAGCAACTTGCTTAAAATTAAAGAATTGTGTGGAAATTCAGAAAATGGTCTAAGTTTGGAACACATTGTTGATAAAATAACTCCTTTGAAAGGAACCTATGAAAACCTATTCCACACTGGTGCACAAGCTCACCACGTGGGAGTTAACTGGAAAAGGGGCGAGGGTTGATGGGATGCCATTTTAAATAGCAGGATCCGGTTTTAAGGGATTTCGTCAAAGCATGTGAATAATAAAGACAACCCCCATGGAAGATTGACTGTTAAGTTTGAAAAGTAAAATAAAGATGAGTATTTGCATGAACTTTTGTAGTATACACGTAAGATAAGATCACAACTCTGTAGTTTTTGTTTGCTGGAGTAAAGGAAAATAAAAATAGGTAGTTATTAAATTGGAGTCTGATGCTACAAGACTTTAGTAAGGTACAAGATGTTAAGATATTAAAGGAAGTGACAATGTAATTGTTAACTGTTTAGATGCTGAATTGAATGTATGACTGTATTACTTTATTTAAAAAAAACTCTTTTTTATTGTGTTAGATTCTGAAATCCTGTAAGACTCTGTATTAATTCATTTTTACCGATGGTAAAAAAGCTTTGAAGGAAGGGGGTTTTACGAATGTGCCACAACTCTGGTTGGTACAAAGTACAAAGTACAAAATACAAAAAGTAGCCCCCTCCTTTTTGAGAATCGCAAGATCGCTATTAATTCGGGTCTGAGACCCAGGAAATGAGAGAGAGACGTCCAGAATACACAAGGCTTGGAATGTGTCCTGGCCTCAGCAAGACAGAATCACTGATAACGGCCATTGTCAATTGGAAACAGAATTGTGTATTGAGTACTGTACTATTCATTGAAGCCCTCAGGGGAGGACCAGAGTGGGCTGGTTGAGGGATTGCATCATCCCAACCTGACTGACATCTGAGACCCCGTGAGTAAGGATAAAAGAGGATCTGGGGAACAACCCCTTTAGACACACCAGGAGAAACGTATGAGACCAGTGGGGACTTGTGTGTGTGTCCATCCTTGCCTGGAACATAGTGGCATAGTGGAACAAGCCAATGGTACTTTGAAAGATAAGTTGGCAAAACTTACACAAGAAACTAGTACTACTTGTTGGTGTAACCAGAATGAGAGTGCACCCTATCAAGTGGGAAATAGTAACTGTACCGAGAATCAAACATGATACCCTTGAACCACTAAATGGAACTTATTGGGTTTGTGGAAACGGGGCCTACCCCTGGCTGCCGGGAGAAAGAACAGGGCAGCGGCATGGAACCACACCCTACCAGACGGGTTCTCGAGGGGAGACGAGGGTTGGAGTGGTTGTTGCTACTTGGCCGACCTTGTGCCACACTTGAGGATCCTGGCTCAGCCTCAGGATCACCCCATCGGAATAGGCAACGAAGGGGTATAACGGAATCTGAGAGATTTCGGATGATTGCCTCTCCCTCCTATGGGGTAGCCAGAAATTCCAGGGAAATAATTAATTTAGCAGCCGCTGTAGAAGAATTGGCCAATAATACAGCCGGAGCAGTGATTGATTGATTGATTGACACTCAAGCACAGGTAACTGAGATGATTGCAATTGCAATTCACCAAAATGACAGAATCAGATGGCCCAAGTCTTTATATTAGCAGAAAAATGAGGGACCTGTGCTATCATAGGTAAGGAATGCTGTACTTATACCCCGATGAATCTTCCAATATTACTGACTTGTCTAAACACATAACCCAAGAGATTCAGAAAATTCAAGATGTTGGCAGTAAGCTGCACAATTTTGGACCAGTAAGGCAGGGGAGGGTGGCCCTGGCCCTTCAATATATCCGGGGACTTCTGGAGGTTGTTTTTGCATTTTGGAAGTCTGATTGTATTAATTTTGTTTATTGTCTGTATCCTACGGTGCCTTTGGCCATGTTTTCTATCATGTTGGAGAAGCAACAATCTGTTCTGAAAGGTTATCGTGCAATAATAAAAAGGAGGAATGATGAAGTTTTAAGGGTATTGGGGGATGTAAGAAATGATTCTTGGACTCTTGTAAATAACGGGTTAAAATTAAGTGCGAACTTATGTGTGCTCTGTTCTGGATAGTGTGCAAATTTCTGTTTTGTCCTTCATTGAAGAATCTGCTTGCAGCTTGTTTAGATTAACGACTCACAGATGTCTCTTGGGAACATTATGTGGAGTTGAGTTCTCATGAGACACGAAATGAACTGAGTTCACTCCTTTCTCTAACGAAGGAGAATAACTGTGAAGGATTGGACAGAACATTCATTTCTAATTAAAACCCTGATTTAGTGGACTCTCTAATCTAAGAAATTAAGTTTTGTTCCGACAGACTTGCTGGGAGTACCGGTTGAACTAAAGTGCTCTTTGTTTCCTAGTTCTATAAACTGTAATGCTTCTGCATGTTACACAGAGGTTCGTCACGAGCCCCCAGAGTGAGAGGAATTCTGTCTCTCTGATGCTTGGCTCCGAGCTTCTCAGCGGCTGAGTTTGAACAAATAAACTGGTCATAAGGATAAAGTAAAGAACTGCTTGTGGTGTGGATATTGATCCGGCGAATTTAAGTTACACCATTAAAAAGTATCTCATCCGGATACATCACACCTTTGTGTGGCTACTCTCTTCTGTTGACTTCAAGAAATAGCAGAGAACTGTGGACTTCGCTGAGCACATCATGGAAACAAGCCTCCCCTCCATGGACTCGCTCTATACTTCCTGCTGCCTCAGTAAATCAGGCAACAGAATTAAAGATTCCCAGAATTCCAGACCAGACATTCTCAATTCTCAACCACCCATCGGGTCGAAGATAAATGAAAACGTAAAAACAGAAAACGTACCACCAGGCCTAGGGACATTTTCCATTCTGCTGTTATAAGCAAACTGAATGTTACTCAGCATTATAAGATGGACTCTTGACTTCAGAATGTAACTCGATGTGACCTTGCACCAGATGTCCACCTGCAGTGGATTTTCTCTGTGACCATAATGCTTTGTTACACTCTGTTAAAGTTTTACCATCATCTACTGTTGTAATGTGTTGATCTGAGAGGATGGTATGCAAGACAAGATTTTCACTGAAGCTCGGTACATGACAATAACCAACGATTCCCCACTTTAACTGTGTGGGAATATTAGACAGACTGAGCTTCTCCTCTGGAACTTCTGGAGGGAGATTTCACTGAGGTGTACAAATGTTTGAGAAGCCCGGAAAAACAGAAAAGGCTTCCCTCTTGCATTAATCGGGTTATATACCTCGAAACACTGGCTGCAATTCGGCAATTTGTAACAGTGGAATGGAGACGATAGAAAAAAATGCCCACCCACAATGAGAGGACGTGACAGATTTGGATCTCACTCCCTTGTCTGAACTGAAGAAAGATTAAACTGCACAACCACGAGAAACAAACCCACAGACGTAAGGAACCACACATGTGATGTCAGACCCCGGTGTAGCAAACCCATGTATGACATCAGGCATGTGGAGGGGGGAGGGAAGGGGAGGGAATAGGATTTTTGGTTCCATGGCTCTCTTCCAGGGAAGGTGGGACCTGTATAGAAGGGACCACAACAAGACTGAAAGTTCTTTGGAAACTGAAGATCTGAAGGCAGATCAGTCACCTGCACCAAATGGTTTACACACACAGTTCTGAAAGAGGTGGCCGGAGAGATTGTGGAGGCATTACTAATGATCCTTCAAGAATCACTAAATTTAGGAATGGTTCTGGAAGACTGGAAAATTGCAAATGTCACTCCACTCTTCAAGAAGGGAGAGAGGCAGAAGAAAGGAAACTATAGGCCACTTAGTCTGACAGTGGTTTGAAAGATGTTGGAGTCGATTGTTAAGGATGTGAGTTCGGGCTACTTGGAGGCACAAGATAAAATAGGCTGGACTCTGCATTGTTTCCTCAAGGGAAAATCTTGCCTGATGAATTTGGTGGAAAGCTTTGAGAAATAATAAGCAGGGTAGACAAAGGAGAATTGGTTGACATTGTGCACTTGGAATTTCAGACCTTTGACAAGGTGCCACACATGAGGCTCCTTAACGAGCTCTGAGCCTGGTTGGGCGGCGATGAGGAAGGAGCTGATCTCGGGTTTGTGTAAGTCGAAGGGCGGCTGCAGTGGGAAAGGGCTGGGTCTGAGCCAGACGGCTGGAGAGTCTGGGCCAGGAATGTAGGATCAGTTAGTTCTGGTTCCCCAAGCTGTGAGAGTGGATGGGGGTGACGTGGATCTATCTACATGTATGGGTGTGGGGTAAATGGTGGGAAAGTTGTGGGGTTACTGGCGGGGTGGAGGGAGGTTGGGGATGTGGGTTATCGGACACAGTGTGACCCGGGAGAATGGGTCTTCGGGCACATTACGTTGTGAGCAAGTGAGGATCTGGTCCTTTGCATCAGACAGCTTTCAGGAAGCAACAAATCTCTCTTTATATTAATCAGTCTAATCTTGCTGCTAACATTGTGTTTGTCACAGAGTCCAGAGTCTGGGAACAGCTCGATGGTAGGAAGCAGATTGTGATGATGGGAGGCTGTTTATAGGAGTCAAGCTCCTCGAGCTCCCCAGGGTAACACCCATTGCTACTTGTCATCTACATTATGTCAATAATCTGGTTGAGAATGTACAGGGTATGGGTAGTGAGTTTGCAGCAAGTAATTTCAAACAATTTCTTCCTTTTGCAATATAGTAATATAAACACCCTCTTTCCCTCTCCACACTCAGAACCGATCAAAAGCTACTTCACTAGATGCAAGTTCTTCAAATGAGCAAACACACTGGGAATGTGTGTGAGTTTAAAGAGGTGGGACACTGACAGCACATTAGCAGATCTGCAGTGATTGCAACTGGGTCTGACAGACATAAGTGATACTTCTGGGCATATTCAGTCTTACCTCAGCGATTCCCTTTCTTTGTACAGAAATGTAATGTCTGAAGGACCAGTGTCTGAGTAAATGAGACTCACCAAACTTGCTCCTGACTGAATCACTGGAAACCCTGAGTCAGAAGGGTTTCTCTCCAGTCGGTGCTCTCAGTCCTCGGGCTGGTTCACGTGTTGCTGTTCCCTCGTCTTCAGTCGTGGTTTGCTTCCAGTTGTGGGTTTTTCTTCCAAAAAATCTCTCACCGCAGGTCTAACTTTAACATAAATGATAATGAAGCACATTAACAATACAAAGGAGAACAAAATATTTCTGCTCACTGAAATCTAAATATCGAAGACAAATATAATGATCTCAGTGAACAAATCTGTAATTGTCCCTGACACGTCACAAAACCTGATATGAGATAGGAAGGAGTCATCGTTCTGTCATGGTAAGATATAAGATGTAGGGACATAATTAGGTGATTCGATCCATCGAGTCTGCTCCACCGCTCAACCATGGCTGAGATTTATTCCAACACCATATTCCTGCCTTCCTCCTGTAACCTTGAAGCTACTTAGCAATCATGAGTATATTAATCTCTGTCATAAATATACCCAAATGGCAGCCTCAACCAACCTCTGTGGCAACAAATTCCACAAATCAGCCATCTTTTAGCTGAAGAAATTTTTTCTGGTTTCTGTTTTAAAGGGAAGCATCTTTATTCTGAGACTGTGCTGTCAGATCACAGACTCTCCGTCTAATGGAAACATCCTCTCCATGTCCACTGTATCCAGGCTTTTCAGCATTCGGTAGGTTTACTTAACCACCCCCTCCCCTTTCACCCCCGTCTGAACTCCATTGAGCACAACCCCAGAACCATCAAATGCTCCTCATACATAAAGCCGATCATTCCTGAGATTATTCACGTGAACCTTGTTAGCAACAACTGCACTGAACACATTCCCAAGTATAACAGACAATCAGGAAATTTAAACCATTCCAGAGTGAATGGAATAAAAAGAAACTGAATTCACCAGAATCGCTCAACAGGTAAGGAACTGCTGTGGGGAGAACAACAAAGTTGACGATTCAGGCTCACAATCTTTTGTCAGAATGGATTCAGAATTTTTCATTTTTAGTGCAAGTTGAGTTTCTGTTTGATTTCCACTGTCTGACAGACAGGTGACAGCGAAGAGGAATTTCCAAACACAGTTCAAAAACTGAACCCCCCAGGTCTATTTCTACTGGTTCAAATACAGAACAGCGCATTTACTCACAGCCTCTCCTTGAGAGGGATGGAATATAAACTCATTCTCTCCTCAGATTAGCAGCATTGCTTCCAAAGGAACTCCAGAAAAAAAACCACTTGATCCCAAACCAGAAATACTCGCTCAACACCTCGTAAACCTGGGCATCTTGATCCCCGGGTCC
Source organism: Hemitrygon akajei (assembly GCF_048418815.1). Lineage (NCBI taxonomy): Eukaryota > Metazoa > Chordata > Chondrichthyes > Myliobatiformes > Dasyatidae > Hemitrygon > Hemitrygon akajei. The sequence continues at coordinate 404,013 of NW_027332051.1, forward strand.
ATGTTACTTGGATTTAAACAGGGGTGCAGTGCTGCCGGAGCTCACCGGAGCACCACTCCAGCACCTCTGTGAAAAAATCAAAATAAACAAGCGGGGAATTTAACAGCGGCTTGCTTGGTAATTATATTATATGATAATTAGTGAATGCAACTGTGCAATACTTTGTTATATTATTAAATTAAGTGTTATATGTTTTATTGTACCAGCATTTACTGAAATGCAGTGATTGGCTATAATCTTCTTAATGTCTTAACTATCACCGTATTTCTGTGGAGCTCTGGAATTCATATATATTTCTTTCATATTTGTTTAGTGTTTGACATTATAAAAAGCCCAATTTGTGTACGTGCTCATCACATGAATGGGGCAAGGAGTCAAGGAATTTGCCCAGCACATGAAAGGAGCAGGTACACAATTGGGTGTGACATACGAGGGGCGATTGATAGATTCGTGGCCTAAGGTGGAAGGAGTCGATTGTAGAAAAACTAGCAATTTTCCATTATCTGAAACAGAAATACCGCAAGAGTTACTAACTTCAAACTTTCTGCATAATCACTCAAAGAGTTGAACTGCAAGTGCATGTACCGTGAGCTGTATAACTTTAGCCGTTCTAACATAGGCCACAAACTAATCAATCACCGCTCGTACAGCTCCGGCAGCTAAAAGACTGGCATTGCACCCCTGCTCGAGCCGTCCGGCAGAGCTCGGGCCCGGCCCTTTCCCAATGCAACCGGCCCCCAATTTACAGAAATCCGCCGAGATCAGACCCCACTCACCCCCACTCTAGTCGGAGAACACCCCAAAAGCCGCAGTCGGCATTGCGCATGCGTTAAACAGGAGGTTTTCCGCAGCACCACCGGTGGCCGGAGGTCCGTACATCGCCACCAGCGGCCGAAGGTCTGCACATCGCCACTAGTGGCCAGCAGTCCCTGCAGCGCCTCCTGTGATCGGAGGCGTGAGGGACAACGGAGAGGCAAATCACAAACGCGGCAAAGTCTGCAGATAATACACACAAAATGCTGGTGGGACACAGCAGGCCAGACAGCATCTATATAGAGAAGCACTGCCGACATTTCGGGCCGAATGTCTCTTCCTCTCTGACTTTACACGACTGTCGACCCTTTTCGATAGATGCTGCCGGGACTGCTGAGTTCCGCCAGCATTTTGTGTGTGTTCTTTGAATTTCCAGCATCTGCAGATTTCTTTGTGGTTGCTCTTTAAAGTCTGCAGATGCAGGAAATCCAGAGCAACACAAACAAAATGCTGGCGGAGCTCAGCAGTTCCGGCAGCATCTATCGAAAAGGGTCGACAGTCGTGTAAAGTCAGAGAGGAAGAGAGGGAGTGGGAGGGAGGGAGATTTGTTCACCGGAAAGAGAAATCGATATTCATGCCATCAGGCTGTGTGTGGGGGGAGGGGGGAGCTACCCAGACGGAATATAAGGTGCAGATCCTGGACCTAGAGGGTGGCCTTAACTTGGCACAGGAGGAGGGGATGGGTTGGCACGTAGAATCGGGTGTCATTCGACGTGTCGAATGAAAATGTTTGGACACCGGGAAGTCCCGCTGGGAGCGGATAGTTCAAAGATCAGTTTATTAACAAAGCAGGTATCCATAAATAACTCTTGCGTGTTTTTTTTTTTCTCCAGAGAACCACAAAACAAAAAAAGAGCATGAAAGTCATTCAGAGAGAAAAATCAAACTCCCACCCCACCCCCGCATCAAAAACAACGGCATCCGGATCATCAAACCCCAAAGCCCACCCCTCCCGCACAAAAGGGAACAATAACATCGATCCGCCCCCCAAAAAAACAACCCTACCCCGCACAACTGCGGAGGAGCTGGTGTCACCAGTGTTGAGGCGGCCGCATCGGGAGCAGCGGACACAATAGGCGACCCCGGAAGATTCACAGGTGAAGTGTCGCCTCACCTGGAAGGATGTTTGGACAACGGAGAGAGTTCGGCCATCCTGCCCTTTCACTGTGACACCCCGAACTCCACATCAAATCCGTCCAAACGAATCTGGGCGAACTTTAATGACTAATAAATATAATTCCTCTCAGCGATCAGCTGTCTGAATGAATGACTGACTTTAAAGAGGAAGGGGTGTCTGTGGTCCACATTGTCAGGGTGTTGAGTTTACCAGGAGACAAAGACTACAGGGACGAGAGATTTTCTGTTGACTAATACACTGTGTGTGGACCCCGCTGGCAATTCTGGTGTTGTGACCCGAATCGAGACAAACACCACGCTGCCCACTCCACCAACAACACGGCACAGCCGGACACATAACAGGGAACTTTACATCTCACAACACTGGATTCAGTGATGAAACCCGTGATTAATGTTGTTGTCCCACTGAAATCATCAGAAACGTCCATTCAGGGGTTTTTAATTACAAGCGCTCCCCACAGGTGACGTCACACAGCTCCGCCCCCCCCACGCGACTGACGTCACATATAGGCTCCCCACACCGGGATCTGCCTCACGTGCGCGGTGTTTACGTCACCCGCGCGCTGGAGAGCTCGAGCTTTATCGGTTTAACGGCTGAGCTACCAATCACGTGACCATCCCCTCCCCCACCGCTGAAAAACAAAGCTTCAAGCGCTTCGCTTTTTCCATTGGTGCGCAGGAATGTCAATCACTGGTTACACCCAATAGCGAAAGCGGACAAGCCGAGAGGGCGTTACCCCGCTGAGTTCGTCTCTCGCTGCGGTGCCGGAGTCTGGACAGAGTGGAACAAATCTCAATGTAAATGTCCGCTTTCTGATTTCTATTTCCCTCCGAGGGAAGTTGGGGAGTTTGTGCAGCGTTTCCTGCGGCCGGAGTCTGATGTATCGCTGAGAGGTAGGAGGAGACCGCTCGGCCCGTTGGTTTGCTGCCGGCTCCCCGTGGTGAGGGAGGGAGAGGGGGATTTTATTGAAAGGATGAAGATGGTGAGAGACGGGGCGGACAGGATGTTTGTCCCGGTGGGGACAGAGGGGCTCATCTGTGGAAATGTCTGAGCCCACGGTGGTGGCGAGCAGAGGGATTCACCACATTGGAGGGCAAACACCGGCAGACTGTTGCCCTGCAAGCGGGGCCAGTGGTCCGGGCAAAGTGACAATTATTTGGGATTTGTTAAGACTGTCCCTGGAATATGGTGTAAAATCCCGCTCCCCATACTAACACGGGTTATACAGACCAAAGAATAAACTGCCGGAGGAACTCAGTGGGTCGGGCAGCATCTGTGGAGGGAAATGGACCGTCAACATTTCGGGGCGAGACCCTCCCTCTGGACTGAGAGTGGACGGGAAGTAGTCAGAGAAAAGATGTGAGGGGTGGGGATGGGGCAAGAGCTGGGGAGTGAGAGGTGGATCCAGGTGAGGGGGGAGGTGGGAAGGTGGAAATAGTGATGGGGGTGGAGGTGAGTGTTTGGGGCAACACCGGGCTGCAGAAGGTGGTAATTAATGCCTCAGAGGATTAACAAAGAGGTTAGAGCGTATTTGTTATAGAGAGTGCAATGAAGATTCACCAGACTGGTCCCTGGAGTGGTGGGTCATCATATGGAGAAAGATCAAATGTGATAAACCTTTCATTTAGAGAATCGAGGTCTGAGAGGTGAACACATTGAAATGCACAACATCATTAGCGGTTGAACCAGGGAGCCCAGTCTTTGAAAAAGGGGATGGACTGTCCCGGACTGAGCTGAGGGGAAATGTCTCCACTCCAATGGTGAGAAATGTCTGTAAATCCCACCACAGAGGGCGGTGAAGACTCAGTAATCGTCCTCACATAAAACAGAGGCCGGCAGATGTGTGGAGATTGAAGGGATCGAGGAAATGAGGATCGGGCAGAAACATGCGGCTGAGATGGAAGAGCAGCCGCCATCTTGTTGATGGTTAGAGGGGCTGAATGGCCTCCTCCTGCTGTTTCTCACTTGATGTCTCAGTGTTCCTGTCCAGTGAGGCTGGAGGAATGTGAATAGACTGATTTAAATGAAACCTGCGCACTTCCTGTTTGGGTCTGAATCGTGTGTTGTACCGGGATGTGAATCGAGCCCGTGACTTTGACCATGGAGGTGGAGGGAAAGGGACGGGGAAGACATGGACGGAAGAAGGAAATATGTATCTGGTGTAAATATGAAATAATGTGGGAAATGCAGCCAATGGGTCGGGCAGTGTGTGAGGGTGAGGAGCGGAGTTAGCGGTTCAGGTGGGAGACCCTCCACCCGTCACCTGATCCCGTTTCCTGTTCACGTTTCTCTGCAGATCTGCAGCATCTGTGGGTCACTGCTCTACGTGTACGTGTAGCTTCATCTTTCACCTGATCAGACAATTCAGTGAGATCCGGATCTGTCACTTCCTCTCATAGTGAGTGGACAATGTTTTTTTCTGCAATACGTTCAGCATGTTTCATTCCACTGTTTTACCTGCTGAAGTGCAGCCGATGTTTTTGGATGTGTGACCCATTTATGTGAGAATTTAGCCTTTTGATTTATCTCAGCTTCTCATAAATGTGTACAGTTTAGCGAAGCTTCACTCCAGAATTTCCAAAGCAACAACCCAGTCAGTCAAATAGTTCCTCACAATTAAAATAGTTTATTACATTTTTTGTACTACTTATATAATTTAACTATTTAATATGTATATTCTTATTTTAAATCACAATTGTCAATATCTATTGTTATGAGTTAGGTTCTACTGCTGCCGCAGAGACAACAAATTTCATGACATATGCTGGTGCTATTAAACCTGATTCTGATATTGATATGGGAGACCCACCACGGGTCACGATCCCAGTTACCGCAGATCGTAATGCGAGATTGAGGCCTTTTCCATTTATTTGCATTCCTCAGAAAAGGCAACAGTTAAGTTTCCTTCTGTGGTTCCAAAGCAGAAGCTCAGTCTGTCTAATATTTCCACACAATTAAAATGGGGATATTATTTATTATCATCACGTACTGAGCTACAGTGAATAGCTTGCCTGACGTACCATCCACACAGATCAATACATTATGACAGTACATTGAGTTGATATACGACAAGACAATAACTGTAACAAAGCATTATGGCTGCAGAGAAAGTGCAGTGCAGATAGACATATGGTGCAGGGTCACGTCAAGTTACATTGTGAGCTCGAGTCCATTTTATCATTCATTTGGCTTATAACCGCAGACAGGAAGCCAACCTTGAGCCTGGTGGTTCACACTTTAAGGCTTTTGTATAGCTTTCTTGAAGGGAGAGCAGGTTGGCTGCAAGAATGTCCAGATTGTGAGGATCTTTGAGTTCTTATCCTGCTTTTCCGAGGCAGGGGAAGTGTAGGAAGAGTCCATGGAGGGGAGGCTTGTTTCTCTGATGTTCTCTGCTCTCCAAAGCTCTCTGCAGTTCCTTGCAATCATAGGCAGAGCAGTAGCCATACCAAGGCGTGAAGTATCAACAAGATGCTCAGAGACCTCGGCCTTCACCCTGTCTTGTGTAGCTGGATCCTGGTCTTCCTGTCAGATCGCCAGCAGGTGCTAAGTGTGGACTCCCTCACTTCTGTCTCTCTGACCCTCAGCACACATACCCCTCAGGGTTGTCTCCTTGGCCCCTCCTTTACTCTCTGTGCACCCATGACTTGTGTCGCCACTCACAGCTCCAATCCTTAAATTAAATTTGTTGACGACACTACATTGATTGGCCTAATCTCAAATAATAACTTTCAATCAATCTTCTGACAAGGCTCGGTCCAAACAAACTTTTCGCCCTTCTTCAGGAGATTAGTTAGCGGAAGAGCGATACCAGCAATGTTCTTAAAGAACTTACGATAATATCCAACCATTCCCAGAAACCTTCCAAGAGCCTTGTAACCAGTCGGAATAGAAAATTCAGAAAATTGTCTGGACTTTTGCCTGAACAGGAACCAATTTGCCTTGACCTACAACATTGCCAAGATAGGTCACAGTGGCATGGCCAAAGTCACTCTTAGGTAAGTTAACTGTAAGGCTGGCCTGGGAAAGCCTGTCAAACAGCTTTTCTACTGCAGAGATATGCTCTTCCCTAGTGTCACTCCCTGTGACTACATCATTAGTACAGGTAAATGTGTGTTCCAACCCTCGAATTACAGAATCAATCATTCTCCGAAATGTTCCTAGACCATTTTTCATTCCAAATGGCAAAACATTGTATTCGTACAACCCAGGTGTCACAAACACAGAAATTTCTCTACCTCTGTCCGTCAATGGAACACACCTATACCCTTTCAGCAGATCAATCTTTGTAAGAAATTTAGCTTTTCCAGCCTTATTGATGTAATCATCCAACCTAGGGATAGGATATGCATCTGTTTTTGTTACTGCATTTATCTTTCCATAATCAGTGCAAAATATAGCAGTGTTATGCATATATAGGTGTAAATATATATTTCCCAAACTTAGGTGGTAAATGATGCAGTCTTACGCTGGTCTGGTAAGGATATTCAGTTCCGTTCACGGGATTGAACTGAGTGAGAGATTTGGCATCCAAACAGGTGTCGTCGACTCTCTTCCGATGTCCTCCAAATCTTTCAATTTAGTCAAACGTGACCAGCTAAAGAGCACCGTCTTCAAGTGACAATCTACCAACCCAGGCAAGGGTTTCTAGCAGATTTCACAGGGTTCGCTCTTACATGCACTAATAGTCACAGACTGATTCCTCTTAACTGATCCTCAACCCCACCCTCGTGGGCATTTAAAACTTCAGTGACAACACTTCCCACTAGCCTTTGTGTGTCTGCCTGTCCTAAAAAACAAACAGCAACTCTCCTTTAAATACCATTGTGCTGAACACCAGCTGTCCATCATGCAGGCCCTCCACTCTATCTGTCTCTGTAACAAGCGGCTTGTGCTCGTCTCTCTCTCTCTCTCTTACAGACATGGTTCTTAGAGGCACAGTCCATAATCACAGCTCTAATAATATAATTGTTCAGCATATATTCAATTTCTTGCTAAGCCAATTTACATTGTTCTACCTTCATGCAATATGGGTGTTGTTTAATCGGTTTGGCTGGACCGAAATCTACGTCGTGTACTGCAACCGTGGTTTGCTAGGGAACATTGGGAAATAAGTCTTTAAACTTCAGAATTAATTCCTTCAGCTGTTGTTGTTGCTTTGGCTGCAGATGAGCCAACTTGTTATCAATGTTTTCTTGAACAACCGAGTTCATTAGCCTAACTGGGACCATGTTTGGCTTGTGAAAAGTCTCAGATGAGTCAATTGTTTCATTCTCAGGGTTGCCAGTTTCATATGTTTTGATAACAACACCCACAGATGGTGCCTGCTTGTCAAAATAAGTCTGTATCATATTTATGTGTAGCACCTGTGTTGGTTTACGTCGGTCGGATGTCTTAATAACATAATACACATCATTAACTTGAGAGACTGTTTCATACGGTCCACTGAATTTCGCCTTAACTGGATTCATCCACATTGGAAATAAGGCAAGCACCTTACCCCCCACCTGGTATTTTCTTTCACAAGCCTGCTTATCAAACCAAAACTTCATTTTGCTTTCAGAAATCTATAAGTTTTGTCTTGCGAGGCTACAGGACTGGTGTAGTTTGTTTTTGAACTTCAAAACATAGTCTAAGAAGTTAACATGTACATCCCATCAATCCACTGTTCCTTTAACAAGGTCAAAGGTCCCCTCACGCAGTGACCAAATACAAATTCAAATGGACTAAAGCCCAGTGAATCCTGTACTGACTCTCTTACTGTGAACAAAAAAAATATATTCCTTCATCCCAGTATTTTCCACTTTCAACACAGTATGTCTTATTCATTGTTTTGAGGGTGGAATGAAATCTATCTAAAGCCCCTTGTGATTCCGGATGGTATGCAGTTGATGTAATTCATTTAGCTCCCAGTTCATAAACCACCTGCTGGAATAAACCAGATGTAAAATTACTTCCTTGATCAGACTGGATTGCTTTAGGCAACCAAATAGAGTAAAAAACTTGGTAAGAGCCTTCGTCACAGTTTGAGCATTAATATTCCTGAGAGGTATTGCCTCTGGGAATCTGGATGAGGTACTCATAATAGATAGCAAATACCGATGGCCAGCTTTAGTCTTTGGCAATGGGCCAACACAATCCACTATAACTTTGGAAAAGGGTTCACCAAATGCAGGTATAAGCTGGAGTGGGGCCACTGGTGTGTCCTGATTAGGTTTATCCACAACTTGACAAGTGTGACAGGTTCTGCAAAAGGTCATAACATCTTCCTCAAATTAGGCCATAAAATTCCTTCATAATCCTGTTTACTTTTATTCACTCCAAAATGGCCACCTAAGGGCATACTGTGGGCCAGAGTTAACATTTTTATCCTATAAACTTTAGGAACTACAACTTGGTGAACAACTGTCCGTTCCTCACTAACAGGTATAGCAGGTGGCCTCCACTTCCTGATTAACACTCCATCCTTGAGATAATACCCAACTTGCATTTTCTTAATCTCATCATCTGAGAGATTTGTTTCTTTTAAAACTTCAATCTCAGGGTCCCGGTTCTGTTCTGCTATAAACTCCTTCCAAGACAGGGATAAGTCTTTCTCATCAGACTTACTACCTGAATCCTGTTGAAACAATGAAAGCAGAAAAGTCCCTGACAGGTCAGCATTACCTGAATCCCGACTTTGGCTCTCATGGGTATCAGAATCATGCTGCACAGAACCATCTGCGTCGGCAGACTTTTTAGCCATACTTGGGAGTTACTACACAGGAAGGATAAACTTTAAAATCCATCTGTCAGTCATCAGTGGTTGGCTTAGTTGTCAACTGCACTGCAGGAACTACTTTACCATCTGCCAGGTCATTCCCTAACAGCAAAGTAACATCTTCCACCGGTAAACTGGAGCATAATCCAATCTTAACAAGTCTGGAAACCAACCCTGACTGTAAAGTTACCTTGAGCAATGGCACAGAAGCCCCAATGCCTTTAATAAAATGCCGCTCCCAATGCCTTTAATAAGATTCACCTCACAAGTGTTAGTCTCATCACCAAACTTTAGAACGCTAATATAAGTGACAGAGAAGCCCCAGTATCTCAAAGAATTTTCACTGGTACTGGGGTTGACCGTTCCTTTACTAATACAAACCCATCTAACATAAAATGATCGAATCCCTTCTTAACTCGGTCAGACCTCTCAGTACTTAACTGAGTCTCAACAGAATGTTCAGAACCCTGTGGGGTTATAGGTGCTTCAACATACTGAACACAGGCATTTGGGACTGCCTCCTTTTTCTTTTTCTTATTCAGGATAGAACAGTTAGCCATCATATGAGCAGCTTCTTACAATAGTAACAAGACAGACCAGAATATTTCTCCTTCAACTGCTTCCGTTCATCCTTACTCATGTCACTAGTCCCAGCTTTAATTTCTGGTTTACCCTGGTGATCCCTGCTGCTCTTTCGGAAACTCTTATTCTGGGTAAATTTAACACTATGAGTTAAAGCGAACTCATCTGCTAATGTAGCAGACTCCTGCAATGTAGCAGCATCCTTTTCATCTAAATACGTCTTTATGTCATCAGGGACGCACCTTTTGAATTCTTCAATTACAACTAACCCTTTCAAGCTGTTAAAATCATCATTTATATTTTTATATGTGCACCAGCAAAAACACAAACAAGAAAATTCCATATAAGTCTGGTTCACAGATTTCCTTGAATTTCTAAACTTTTGCCTGTATGATTCTGGGACCAACTTGTAAGTTTGAGCACAGCCTGTTTCACTATGTCATAATCAGCTGCTTCATCAACTGTCAAAGCAGAATAGGTTTGCTGAGCCTTCCCCTCAATTACACATTGTAAGAGAATAGGCCAACCCTTTTTGGCCACTTTAAACTCTGAGCAACCTTCTCAAAATGCTGAAAGTATTTATCAACCTCTGCCTCGTCAAGTGGAGGTACCAATTTAACTTCCCGACTGTCCTCAAACTTATCACCAGTGTCTAACGCTAGACCCCTTGGCTGCAATCTCTCTATCTTTTCCAGCTCGAACACCCTCTGTCTTTCTGCTTCCTCCCTCTGTTTTTCTGCCTCTCTGGCCTCAAACTGCCTCTGCCTTTCCGCAGCCTCCATCTTTAACTTTTCTAACTTGTAATGGAGCTCAAGCTCACTAGGTTTACTTTCAGGAAACACCTCCAACTCCTCCACTTTAAACACACCTCAGATACATGATGTTCAGCTATAATCCTCTGCATCTGTGCCTTCCTCATTGTCAATTTCACCTTAGCAAGTTTAAACCTTTTCGCAATACACAACAAAACGATCCTTCTGGCGTCCTCTAATGCCTCAGAGGTTGGTGCTTCCAGAAATTTATCAACATCCATTGCTGCTGATTTTGCAGACAAATAAATCAAAAGGGATTTCCCCAATGAAATCAATAATTAATTAATCAACCCGCCCTCAAATTTGTTCATATCCCATATGCAGGCCCCAATTTTGTTATGAACAAAAATTTAGAAACTAAAGCTTTAGAAATTAACCAGCAGCAATAGACTACTCCTGGAGTCTAGTTTTGATGTTAAAACCACTATCTTTATTAGTATCTACTTATAATAAAGTAAATTAAGCAAGATAAACAAAAGTTAACAGTGTTATGTGTATATATGTGTGTAAATTGTTACGTACCCCATAACTGGGTCACTTACCAGCAAAGATAGAGAGGTCCGTTGAAGTCTGATGGTACTATTTTTAACAGTATTTATTGATAAAAATACACAAAAATAATATCAATGCAAACATACAGATAATATACGTCGTCAATACTAAATCTAAAAGAGCGGGTATAATAATAATCAATAAGAAATAACTCTATCGTTGTCCAGGGGATTGTCCGATGTATTGTCTGATGGAAATATAAAAGTCACTCAAGTTCATGCAGGCTGCAGCCTTTTGTTGGAGTCAAGAGAGACAGATGTTTTAAACTTGCCTGCTTTCCTTTATATGATGTCGATCCTTCGAGAGTTCCGTTTTTGTAGTCGGTCCTTTAGCTAAGCCATTCCGTGGAAAACTCGTCATCCGGGCAAGGATGGACACACACACGAGTCACCACCAGCTGTCGCTATTAAACGCTGTCACGGGATTTCTATCCTTTCTCCTGGTGCGTCTAAAGGGGTTGTTCCCCAGACCCTCTTTTATCCTTACTCACGGGGTCTCAGATGTCAATCAAGTTGGGATGATGCAATCCCTCAGCCAGCCCCCTCGGCACATTCCCTGAGGACTTCAAATAAATATTACAGTACTCAATACACAATTCCGTCTCCAAGAGACAATGGCCGTTTCCCATGGCTTTGTATCGCTGAGGGGCCAGGACATTCCAAACCCCCTGTGGATTCTGCGTGTCTTTCTCTCAATTCCTGGGTCTCCTGACCTGAATTAATAGCGATCTTGTGATTCTCAAAAAGGAGGGGGCTACTTTGTACCCTTCGGCCCCTCAGAGTTGGGGCACAGGCGTAACACCCCCTTTCTTCAACGTGTTTTTTACTATCGGTAATAAACGAGTAATACAGAGTCTTACAGGATTTTAGAATCTAACAAAGCTTTTTTTTTCATTACAGAGTAATACAGTTATACATTCAATTCGGCATCTAAACAATTAACGATTACATTGTCACTTCCTTTAATACCTTAACATCTTGTACCTTACTAAAGTCTTGTAGCATCAGACTTCAATTTAATAACCACCTATTTTTATTTCTTTCCTTCAGCAAACAAAACTAAAGAGGTGATCTTAGCTTATGTGTGTACTGCAAAAGTTCATGCAAAATACTAATCTTTATGTTACTTTCAAACTTAACAGTCAAGCTTCCATGGGGGTTGTCTTTATTATTCACATACTTTGTCGAAATCCCTTAAAACCGGCTTCTGCTATTTAAAAATGGCGTCTCCATTAACCCTCGCCTCTTTTCCGGTTAATTCCCTCGTGGTGATCTTGGGCACCCTGGCGAAATAGGCTTTCGCCCGCTCCTTTCATAGGAGTTATTTTATCAACAATGTGTTCCAAACTTAGACCATCTTCCGAATTTCCACCCAATTCTTTAATTTTACGCAAGTTGCTAGATTCCTCTTCAGGACCCTTCAGGCTATTAGTTTTCAATTTAAACTCTTTGTTCAAACAGCATTTCAAATTCTGCCTTTTTACACCACACTCTAGAAGAACAATAGCGTGTGGGGCCCCTTTACCTTCCAACTCAACCTGTAATTGATTCACAGGCTTTGTGGTACCGAGCCATTGTCTCTGTAGCCTGGTTGCTGCTTCTGATATCAGTCCAGCCTTTAAATTATCATCATTCAATTTGGGAACTACACATTTCCCTTTTCCTTCAATAAAAATATTCACCTCACCACCTTTGATCTCCTCACTAACTTTTAACACACCTTCGAGCCCAAACACCTGGGAACTCTCACTTCCCACTTTTACCAAGGTTAACCCTTTCTTCACTGAACCAAGTCCATCTGATCCACAAGGACTGCGTTCCTTTTCAAGTGAATCAAATACCTCAGACTTTTTCTGAGCTCCATTACTAGGTTCAGTACCACGTGCATCCACATCTTGGACACACTCAAACGGGACATTTGCCTCTTCCAGGTTTTCAATACCCATACCCGGTCCAAATTCTAAATTCCCCTGATCCTCCCAGCTACTCTGTGGGCAACTCCCTTCCGGAGTAAACTCAACACCGCGGGCTGAAACAACCTCATCTGCCAACCCAGCAGTCTTCTTCAAGGCACCCTTTTCATCGAGGACTGCCCTCATTTCATTATTGGGAACACCTTTAGAATTTTCCACTTCTTCAAACAGTTCTGCCAAACCAGACAGATCATCCATGTCTAACCCTGGACCTTTTAACAGCTTTATCTGTTTCTCATCTTTATTTCGTGCCTTTAGAACTTTTCTCCTCGCTAAGGGAGGGTCTACCTCCTCTCCCTTACTCTCTTTCACTTTACTACTCTTAGTTTTACCACCCTCTAAACCCTCGTGGTACAGGGTCGGTAAAAACGTCTCGGCCAACTCGATATTGGCCGGATTTAAACTGCTCTCGTTCTCAGCTGCCTTTCGCGACATGCTGCGAGTGATCGCGCATGCGGGATAGATCTCGGAATCTAGGGGCGGAGTCTCCACCGGCTGTCTCGTCAGCTTCATTGCTGACCAAACCTTACCACCGGCTAAATCATTACCCAGAAGGACGTCCGCGTCAGTTCTCGGGAATTCTGATCGCACCCCCATTTCAACTGGTCCAGAGACTGGGTCACAATTCATAATGACCCTATGCAAGGGCACCGTTTCCGTCCCTTTTCCTATTCCTTTCACAGCTACCATTCCCGTCTTGCGACCAAAATCCAGTACCTGACTGCTAATCAATGACAGTTCAGCCCCCGTGTCTCTCCAGATTCGCACGGGAACTGGTGGGTCTCCCTCTCTCACAGACACGGTTCCGTTTGAATACAAGTCTCAGACCCTTCTCGTACCCTGTCTACCCGGGGCACTCTTGTCGATTTACTGATTACCACGGCACATCCAATAGGGACTGCTGCTTTCCCTTTTCCGTCTCCTTCCTCGGAGCCAAGCACCTAGATGCTATATGTCCACCCTTTCCACAATTAAAATAGGTCAAGCCAGGAAATCTCTGGCCGTCTTGCCTCTCCTCCCCAATCGTACCACTAGCTCCCGGCGGGACCTCTGCCTCAGCCAGCAGGCTTTCTCTATCGTTCCCACAATCTCTCTGGGAACTTTTATTCGAGGAAAACTTTGTCTTGTGGGTTAGGGCATATTCATCTGCGAACCTAGCAAATTCGGAGATGGACTTATTCAGCTTCTCATTCAAATACATCCAGATATCCTCCGAAACACCACTTTTAAATTCCTCAATCAGAATTAGCTCCCTGAGACGCCAAAAATCCTCTTCCACTATTTCTGTTGTACACCAACAATCCAAGAGCACACCCTTCTCATAGGCAAACTCGGTATACATCTGATTCCACCCTTCCTTTAAATTTCTGAACTTTTGTCTATACGCTTCAGGTACCAATTCGTAAGTCCGGAGAATGGCCGTTTTTACTTAGTCATAATCCTCCGCCTCTTCCTCCTCCACAGACAACGCCACATATGCCCTTTGTGCCTTCCCTTTTAACACACTTTGTAACAACGCCACCCACTGCTCTTTGGGCCACTTCTGATTCACTGCCACTTTTTCAAAAAGCAAGAAATAACTATCAACATCCATCTCCTCGAACGGAGGTACTAACCTGACTCCCGACTAACATTAAACCGCTCCTCTCGGTCTGACCCTTGAGCTCTTCACTCTTGCCTTTAACTTTTCCATATCCAAGTCATGTTGCCTCTTTCTCTGCCTCCTCATACTCTCTCTCCTTCTCGGCTCGCTCCTTTTCCTTTTCAGCTGCCTCCAGCTGTGTTAACTGAATTTCATGCTCTCTTTGCTTATCAGCTCTGTCCTGCTCTTTTTTCACCTCTAACCCCTTTAGCTGGAGCTCATGCTCCCGTTTCACCTCTAACTCCTTTAGCTGGAGTGCATGCTCCCTTTGTTTGTCAGCCCTTTCTTTCTCCTTCTCAGCTCTGTCTTTCTCCTTCTCAGCTGCTTTAATTTAATTTCATGTTCCAACCTTAATTTCTCCAACTCTAACTGAGCCGTCCCACTAGCTGGTACCTTTTCAGGGATATTTTCCAATACCTCAGCTGCAAACACATTCTTCTCAATATAATATTAAGTTATGGCCCTTCACACCTCCCACTTTTTCATTGACAACCTCACCTCTGCGAGGTTTAGCCCCTTCGCCATATTTATCAAGTCCGAATTGGTGGCCGCCTCTAGCGCCTCCAAAGTCGGGTTTTCTATAAATTCATCCACGTCCGTCTTTCCTGGTTTCCCGTCTGGCTACCCCTGTACCAGATCCAAGTTTGGACTAACAAGCCCGATTCACTGACCTCCCAATTTGGTCTCATATCTCGAGACGAGAACCCCAAGTTGTTACGTACCCCTTAACTGGGTCACTTACCAGCAAAGATAGAGAGGTCCGTTAAGTCTGATGGTACTATTTTTAACAGTATTTATTGATAAAAATACACAAAAATAATATCAATGCAAACATACAGATAATATACGTTGTCAATCCTAAATCTAAAAGTGCGGGTATAATAATAATCAATAAGAAATAGCTCTATCTATGTCCAGGGGATTGTCCGATGTATTGTCTGATGGAAATATAAAAGTCACTCAAGTTCATGCAGGCTGCAGCCTTTTGTTGGAGTCAAGAGAGACAGATGTTTTAAACTTGCCTGCTTTCCTTTATATGATGTCGATCCTTTGAGAGTTCCGTTTTTGTAGTCGGTCCTTTAGCTAAGCCGTTCCGTGGAAAACTCGTCATCCGAGCAAGGATGGACACACATACAAGTCACCACCGGCAGTCGCTATTAAACGCTGTCACGGGATTTCTATCCTTTCTCCTGGTGCGTCTAAAGGGGTTGTTCCCCAGACCCTCTTTTATCCTTACTCATGGGGTCTCAGATGTCAATCAGGTTGGGATGATGCAATCCCTCAACCAGCCCCCTCCGCTCATTCCCTGAGGCCTTCAAATAAATAGTACAGTACTCAATACACAATTCCGTCTCCAAGAGACAATGGCCATTTCCCGTGGCTTTGTATCGCTGAGGGGCCAGGACATTCCAAACCCCCTGTGGATTCTGCGCGTCTTTCTCTCATTTCCTGGGTTTCCTGACCTGAATTAATAGCGATCTTGCGATTCTGAAAAAGGAGGGGGCTACGTTGTACCCTTCAGCCCCTCAGAGTTGGGGCACAGGCGTTACAAAATATAACTCCCAAACTATTGAGCTCGGGGGAAACAAGGCTTAGAGTCTTGAGATGGTAAAGTATGGAAGTTCAGTTCATCCACGGAATAGGTGATGAGAGAGAGATATTTGTAATCCAGGGTAAATGTCGAGAGAAGGCAATTACGTCGAATTCCAAAGGTTCCATTGTGGTGAAACGAGAGAACAGTTGCTGTAGATTTTATGCTTCATCGTTTCAAATCCACATACGAATTATCACCGAAAGTGACTTGTCACAAGGGGTATCGCCTTCAAGTGAATTATCACACCACTCCCAGCCAAGCGTTAACACATAAGTAGTCTTCACAGGATACCCCAAATCCGATCCACACCTATGGATCAAATGAGGTGATAACCACACATTCGATGTATGGTGAATCGATACTTAACCCACCCTTGTGGGCATAGGAAAGCTCTAAACAGTGACCCTTGGCCACTAGTTCCCTGGTTTCGATCCTTCCATTTTTCCTACTTCATCTCCGTCTGACTCTGAGTGTCTGAGTCCTCGGTTAAAACTAAACAAGCTGTGAGCGATGTAAACAAGCTGCAAGCCCGACTGATTTGCCTTCTTAATCACTCTCTCTCTTAAAATGAATGTCCTCAGCAAGCAAAGGCAAGGAATTAATAAGAATGTGAACTGACTGGTGTGCCAGTAGTTGGGATGACTGAATGAATCCTTTCCAACATTCTGTGCAGGTGAATAGCTCAGAATGTGTGAACTGACTGGTGTCTCTGCAGGCTGGAGGACTGAGTGAATCCCTTCCCACAGACTGAGCAGATGAACGGCCACTCCCCAGTGTGAACTTGTTGATGTACCTTCAGTTTAGATGAGAAAGTGAATCCCTTCCCACAGACTGAGCAGGTGAATGGCCACTCCCCAGTGTGAACCACCTGATGTACCTTCAGTTGAGATGAGAATGTGAATCCCTTCCCACAGTCTGAGCAGGTGAACGGCTTCTCCCCAGTGTGAACTCGCTGATGACTCTGTAGGGTGGATGACCGAGTGAATCCCTTCCCACAGACGGAGCAGGTGAATGGCCTCTCCCCAGTGTGAACTCGCTGATGACTCTTCAGGTGAAATGACTGAGTGAATCCCATCCCACAGACTGAGCAGGTGAACGGCTTCTCCCCAGTGTGAACTTTCTGGTGTCTCTGTAGGGTGGATGAATCAGTGAATCTCTTCCCACATTCTGAGCAGGTGAATGGCTTCTCCCCAGTGTGAACTCGCTGGTGTTTCTGGAGGCGGGATGACCGAGTAAATCCCTTCCCGCAGACTGAGCAGGTGAATGGCTTCTCCCCAGTGTGAACTCGCTGGTGTCTCTGTAGGTGGGATGACCGAGTAAATCCCTTCCTGCAGACTGAGCAGGTGAATGGCTTCTCCCCAGTGTGAACTCGCTGGTGTCTCACTAGTATCGATGCCAAAGTGAATCCCTTCCCACAGTCTGAGCAGGTAAACGGCCGCTCCCCGGTGTGAACTCGCTGGTGAGCCATTAGGTCACGTGACTGAGTGAATCCCTTCCCACAGCTTGAGCAGGTGAATGGCATCTCCCCAGTGTGAACATGCTGATGACTCAGCAGGTCAGATGACCGAGTGAATCCCTTCCCACAGACTGAGCAGGTGAACGGCCTCTCCCCAGTGTGAACTCTCTGATGTACCTTCAGTTGGGATGAAGAAGAGAATCCCTTCCCACAGTCTGAGCAGGTGAATGGCCTCTCCCCAGTGTGAACTCTCTGATGTACCTTCAGTTGGAATGAGGAAGAGAATCCCTTCCCACAGTCTGAGCAGGTGAATGGCCTCTCCCCAGTGTGAACACGCTGATGTCTCTGTAGGTGGGATGAGCAAATGAATTCCTTCCCACAGTCCAAGCAAGTGAACGGCCGCTCCCCGGTCTGAACTTGCTGGTGTGCCATCAGGTCAGATGACCGAGTGAATCCTTTCCCAGAAATTCAACAGATGACCAGCTTCTGACTGGTGTGTCCACAGGTGGGATGACAGACTAAATCCTTTCTTACACACAGAACAGGTGAATAACCTTGCCCGGTGTGAACTTGCTGATATACCTTCAGTTGAGATGACTGACTGAATCCATTCCCAATGTCTGAGCAGAAGAATGGGCTCTCCCCTGTGTAAAATGACGGGCATGCCACTTGGTCAAATGACTGAGTGAATCCTGCCCCATAGTCTGATCAGGTAGGATGGTCGATTGAACCCCTTGCTTCACTTCTTAAATATCTAGACAGAGACAGCAAAACTGGTGTGCCATGTCTGAGCTTCCGGGAGACAGATTCCTTCTCGTTTTTAACCTGTAAAAAGATTTACAAAATCCATCACTGGGTGTAGGACAACACTTCGGATGAGATTACTTGAGTTGCCAAGGTCTGATCCAGCATCACACTGTTACAGTGAGGTTCCACCCAAGTTGGACAGAGAAATCATCTTCTAACTGGGCACAGTGCTGGTATCTGGAATAACCATCAATTCCCTGATGCTCTTCTTGTTTCCATAGGAATGGGGCATTTCTGCGGTCTCCAATTTGTGCCTTGGCTCAGTTTGGCTCCCTCCATTGGTATTATTCCCTGTTCCTGCTGAGCTGCATGGGTGCCTGGCCACACACTAACTGAAAAATTCTCACACAAATAGTCTTTCTTGACGTGCAGCTGGGATTTTCTTATATGTATTATTAACTTAAAGTGCCACAGTTGTAAAGCCTTATAAAAATTTCTTGCTGAGATGAATGGTTGGTCCGCACAGCTGTTAAAGGCTCTTGCAGAAAAGTACCAACAAAGAAACAGGCCCTTTGGGCTATCTAGCTTGTGCTAAACTATTTAAACTCCCCACTCCCACACCCCTACCATTCAGGTACGTACACAAAACTCCTTAAATGTTGAAATCCAGCTCGCATTCACCATTTGTGTTGGCTGCTCATTCCGCACCCAGATGACCATCTGTGTGAAGAAGTTTCCCCTCATGTTCCCCTTAACATTTCACCTTTCACCCTTAACCCATGGCCTCTGGTTGTAGCTCCACACCATCTCCGTGGTAAAAGTCAGCTTGCATTTTATCTATGCCCCTCTATCACAATCAAATCTCCCCTCAATCTTCTACATTCCAAGAAATAAAGTCCTAACCTGTTCAATTTTTCCTCGTAACCCAAGTCCTCCAGACCTGGCAAAATCCTTGTGAATTTTCTCTGAACTCTCGGAACCTCTTTTACAACTTTCATCTATCTACAGTTGTCAGTGCTTTGGTTCATGAAGGCCAATGGGCTGAAATCTTTCTTTCCATCTCTATCTAACTGTGATACCACTTTTAGTGAATTACAGACTTGTATTCCCAGGTCCCTTTCCTCTACAACACTCCTCAGTGCCCAACCAGTCACTGTGTAAGTACTACCCTGGTAGGTCCTACCAAAGTGCAACACCTCACACTTGTCTGCATTAAATTTCATTTTCCATTTCTCAAACCATTTTTCCAGCTGGTCCAGATCTATAAGCCATGATAGTCTTCCTCGCTGTCCACTACACCCCAATCTTGGTGTCATCCACAAATTTACTGATCCAGTTAACCACACTATCATCCAGATTACTGATATAGATGACAAACAACAACAGATCAAGCACTGATGCCTATGGCACACAACTAGTCACAGGCCTCCAGTCAGAGAGCCAACCATCTGCTACCACACTCTGGCTTCTCCCAAAGCCAGTATCTCGTCCAATTTACTATCTCATCTTGAATACTGAGTGACTGAACCTTCTTGACCAACCTCCCATATGAGACATTGTCAAGTGCCTTGCCTTCATCCACTTTCCTGATAACTTCCTCGAGAGACTCTATAAGATTGGTGAGCCATGAACTACCAAGCACAAAGCCATGTTGTCTATCCTTAATCAATTCACATCTATCCAAATACTTATATATCCGGTTCCTGCACATAAGTTCCAATAACTTTCCCCCTACTGATGTCAAGCACACCAATGTACAATTTCTTAGTTTATTTTTAGAGCCTTTCTTGAACAGCGGACAACGTTGGTTGTCCTCCAATCCTCCAGTTCCTCACCTGTCACTAAGGATGATTTAAATACCTGTGCTTGGGCCCCGACAACTTCTGCACTTGTCTTCCAAAGGGTCCGAGGGAACAATTTGTCAGGCCCTGGGGATTTATCCATGGCAATTTGCCTTCAGACGGCAAACACTTCCACCTCTGTAATCTGTACAGTGTCCATGAAGATGATGCTGCTTTGCCTCACTTCTATAGACTCTGTGTCCACCTCCTGAGTAAATACGAATGCAGAAAAAATCTCCCCCATCTATTTTGTCTCCTCATACGGATTACCATTCTGATTTTGCAAAGGATTAATTTTTTCCCTTGAAATCTTTTTGCACTTAACATATCTGCAGAATCCATGAGGATTCTCCTTCACCTTGTCTGCTGGGGCAACCTCATGCCTTCTTTCATCAGTGTTCACTTGAATTTCCTGTATCTCATAAGTAGCCCATTTGTTCCTATCTGCCTGTATGCACCTCCTTTTTATTGATCTGGGAGATGAAAACCAAAGGGGTGATAGAGCTGCATGGTGGGGGGTAGGGGTAAGGGGGGTTAAACTAATGTCTCAGGGGGAATGGATGCCTGAATAACAGAACAGATAGTGGAGGTGTTGTGGAGACAGGTGTTGTTCAGACCTCAGACAAGGTCAGGAATGAAAAACGTTGAGCATGGTGCAGTGAATGTGCTGAGCCCTGTATATCTCAATGCAAGGAGCGTGATAGGAAAGGTGGATGTGTTCAGGGAATGGATCAACACCTGGAATTATGACACTAGGATCTGGCAACTGTGGTTTGGGACAGGCTGCTTTATGGCAAAGGTGTGCTTGGTAAGTGGGAGGCCTTCAAAGCGAAATTTTGAAAGTACAAAGCGGGTATGTGCTTGTCAGAATAAAAGGTAAAGATAGAAACTGCAGGGAACCTTGGATTTCAAGAGATATTGAGACCCTGGTGAAGCACAAAATGGAGTTTCATAACAGGGATAGGCAGGCAGGTTCTTATGTAGTATAAAATATACAAGAGAACACATGAGATAAATCAGGATGGCTAAAAGCAGGCATGAGGTTGCCATTGCAGAAAAGATTAATCATCAGGGATTCCAGAGATAGATTAAGAGCAAAAGGATTTTAAGGCACAAAGTTGGTTCTCTGTAAGACCAGAATGGCAATCCACGTATGGAACCAAAGCAGATGGGAGAGATCTGAAATATGTTTTCATCTCTATTTACTCAGGAGATGGACAAAGGTTCTATTGAAGTGTGAAAAAGCCACATTAAAATCGTGGACCCTGTACAGATCAAAGAAGAGATGTTATTTCACTGTTCAATATAGATCATTAAGCATAGAAATCTACATCATATTCCAGGCCATTCAGCCTATAATGTTGTGCCAACCACGTAACTTACTCCAGAATGTGCCTAGAATTTCCCTAGCACATAGCCCTCTATTTCTCTAAGCTCCATGTGCCTATGTAAGAGGCTGTTAAAAAACCCTATTGTATCTGCCTCAACCACCACTGCTGGCAGTGGATTGCACACACACACTATTTTCTAGGTAAAAAAACTTACCCTTGCCAACCCCTTGGTAACTATTTCCAAGCACCTTAAAACTATGCCCCCTCGTGTTAGCCATTTCAACCTTGGGGGTAAAACCTCTGGCTATCCATGCGATCAATGCCCCTCATCACTTTATAGCACTTCATGCCTTGTGCAGGAAGGCACAGAGTCGACTGTACTTCCTTAGAAGGTTGGCGTCATTCAATGTCTGCAGTGAGATGCTGAAGATGTTCTATAGGTCAGTTGTTGAGAGCGCCCTCTTCTTTGTGGTGGCGTGTTGGGGAGGAAGCATTAAGAAGAGGGACGCCTCACGTCTTAATAAGCTGGTAAGGAAGGCGGGCTCTGTCGTGGGCAAAGTACTGGAGAGTTTAACATCGGTAGCTGAGGGAAGGGCGCTGAGTAGGCTACGGTCAATTATGGAAAACCCTGAACATCCTCTACATAGCACCATCCAGAGACAGAGAAGCAGTTTCAGCGACAGGTTACTATCGATGCAATGCTCCTCAGACAGGATGAAGAGGTCAATACTCCCCAATGCCATTAGGCTTTACAATTCAACTGCCAGGACTTAAGAACTTTTTTTTAAAGCTATTATTAATGCTTTTTGAGTTAGTGATTTAGATGCATATCATATTATTACTGAGTTAAGTATTGTATGTAATTAGTTTTTGCTACAACAAGTGTATGGAACATTGGAAAAAAGGTTGAATTTCCCCATGGGGATGAATAAAGTATCTATCTATCTATCTATCTATCTATCTAAAAAAGGGTCTAAACATCAGAAAGTAAATTATACATTGCTTTGAGGATCTGTTAGAATTATGAGGGTATAGATAGGGTAAATGCAAACAGCTTTTTTCACTGAGGTTGGGTAGGATGACAACCAGAGGTCATGGGTAAGTGGGGAAGGTGAAAATTTAACGGGAACATTTGGGAAAGCTCTTTAATGAAATGGTCGTGAGAGTGTGGAATGAGATGCCAGTAAAAGTGGTGAATATAAGCCCAGTTTCAACAATAAGAGAAGTTTGATAGATACCTGAATGGTAGGGGCATGAAGGGTGATTGACCAAGTGCAAGTAGTTGCATTAGACAGCTTAAATGTGTTCTCAGCATTGACCAGGTGGACTAAACAGCCTGTTTCTGTACTGAACTTCTCCATGTTTCTATGACAGAGAAGCTGGCCAAACTTGTAAGGGGAAAGGTAGGAGTGACAACGGAGCAGCAATGGCTGGAGTTTCTGGGAGCAATTTGGGAGCTGAGTGATCGATACATCCTAACGAAGTGGAAGCATTGGAAAGGCAGAATGACACAACCATGGCTGAAATGAGAAGCCAAAACAAACATAAAGACCAAAGAGAGAGCAAACAAAAGAGCAAAACCTATTGGGAAGCTTTTAGAAACCAACAGAAGATGACAAAAAAAAAGTCAGATGAGCTTGCATGGATTTATGATTTGTAGTCATTAATGAGTCTTGGTAGCACCCAACAGTCTGAGGCATTCAGAAGAATAAAATATCCGGGGCCTCAATATCTCTTGAAAACCAAGGTTCCCTGCACCAGGTACCTTTCAACTTTTATTTTGACAGGCACATACAAACTCAACACCCTCAAAATTTCACTTCTGAAGGCCTCACACTTACCAAGTACTCCTTGGCCAGAAAACAGCCAGTCGCAAACCACACTTGTCATATCCTTTCTGGTACCATCAAAATTGACCTTTCTCCAATTTAGAATATCAATCCATGGCCCAGACCTCTCTTTTTCCATATTTACTTTTGAATCGCATGGCATTATGATCACTAATTTCAGTCATCAGCCCTGGATCATTTCCTAACAGCTTATTGCACACTTCTACATCGGGAATCCTACGCACTGATTAAGGGCACATTTGACAAACTTTACCCCATTTAGTCCTTTTACAGTCCTAGTCAATATATGGAAAGTTAAAATCACTTACTGCATCAAGCTTTGTTTCTTGGCATGGTCTGCGATCTCTTTAAAAATTTGTTCCTCTAAATCCCTCAGACTATTGGGTGCAACAAAGTCCCAGTAATGGCTACAATATCGTAATTCCCTGCCCTGAGCTCATCTGGCTTTCCTACGATGCTTCTTGCATTGTGATATACACAGCTCAGCACATTCACCGCACCATGCTCAGCCATTTGATTGCTGACCCCATCTGAGGTCTGAACTACTTCTGACCAAGCCTGTAAAGATGGGAATCTGCCTCCCCAGTTTAACTCCCTACTGCTCCAATACTTACCAACTAAATTAGCCAACATGATTAAAACAAATAATATGGATTGGCCTAACAATGACCAAAATCGAATGTGACAAGCTTTGACATATTGTTGGGACCTGACTTTCAAATCCCAATCAACCCTGAAGGGAATTAATATTAAAGATGAAGATGTTCAGTGGGAAGAAGGACGCAAGAGGGCGATATCTGGGGATCAGAGATGGGAACAAAAACCTACCAAGGGACAGGTGGGGACAACAACCCGTTTTCAAATTAACAAGCAAGGATGCTTCCTGCCGTGAGTACCACCCCTCAGGAAGAGCCCGACGGAACATTGCAAGTTGCTGGAATTCCAATTCCGTTTATGATTGATATGCCGGCAACCACAACCACTCTCAATCAGGAAATTATATCGGAAAATGGATTCCAGCTATCAAACACTACAATCACTCTGTCTGGGTTCGAAGGCACAGAACGCACGTATCCACATACACAGCCACTACAGGTGCAATTCCAGGGGGATTGAGAAGCCAGTATTACGCACCCCTCTAGGGACAAAGTTCCCAGTCACATTAGAGAGGTTAAAGGAAGAGAGAACAGTGCATTACTGGCCGAAGTTCCGGATTTCCTTTGGCGACAGACAGGACAGGTGGTTCCCCATACCACCGTGAGGGTTTGCCTTGGGTTCAAGCCAAAGAGCCTAGGGTTCCTTGCCTACACCCTGATGAAACAAGCCTCCAGCACCAAGGGAGGCTGGCCAGACTTGGCCGCATGCCAACTCTGATACTGGAAGGACTCAGGTGAAGACAGGACATCTGGTAAGACACTCTTTTAATATTGACCGAACCCAAGAGGCTGTACCCCATCTCTGGGCAACTTCAGGCCATGAAATTGGCCTTGCTTGTTAATTTCTAAAACTGCTCCCTGCCTGGATCACCATGAAAGAAGGACAGACATTCCCATCCACTCTGCAATATCCCCTCAAGCCCGAGGCAATGTTTTATGAGAATGGAAGCCCTTTTGTGGATCCAGCAGGGAAACAATATTCTGGCGATGCGATAGTAACGGACAGTGAAGTAATTGAGCAGGCCTCTTTTGAAGCAGCTGTCTCGTCCAGAAGGCTGAGCTGTTTGCTCTGACTTGTGCCTGTATCCTAGCAACAGACTAAAATGCGGACGTTTACACAGACTCCCGTTATGCATTTGGAGTTGTACATGACTACCGGGCTCTCTGGGAACATGGGGATTCCTGACTTGCTCTGGCCACCCCATTAGTAATGCCTCCTTTGTAAACAACTTACTCACCGCTCAACAGCTACCTCGAGTTTTGGCTATTATTAAATGTGCGGCCCACACCCGCATGGCTAACCAGGTCACTAAACTCAATGCTTCAGCAGATTAGACAGCGAAAAGTGCGGCACAATCCTCGATAGTTGTAGTCTCCTCGGGTTCCCATCAAGCAATCCTCCGTGACTCAAGCAGAACGAGTTTGCCAGACATGTGGGAGGTACGTACTTTTCAGGGGGACGCCTCTGAGGAGGAGTGCAAGCTGTAGTTCCAGATGGGGTGCCAGAAAGACCCCGACCTAGGTTTTTGGATCACCTCAGCGGGACAGGTTTGTGTTCCTACACAGTTTTTACCTATATTGGTCAATTATGCACACACCTGGAAAAGGAGGGAATGGTTGTTAACCTGCACCCTGCACACCGGGTACGACTCCCTTGACCATTTTCGTGTCTACAAGTTGATGTTACTGAATTGCATAGAGTACATTGCTATAGATACTGCTCAGTTATTATAGATGCATTTAATAGATGGATTGAAGCTATTCCAACTACCAATAATACTGTTATTACTGTTGTGAAGGTATTATTACGGGATATAATTCCCAGGTGCAGCCTGCCAGAGATGCTGAGCTCTGCCACTTTGTGGCAAAAGCAAGCGAAGGGGTGTGTAACAAACTAGCTATCAAGCAACAATTCCATTGTTGTACACCACCCACGGGCCGCTGGCTTAGTGGAAAGTGTCAATGGCACTCTGAAGAGTAAATTGGCCAAACTAACAGCGGAGACTGGACTCACTCAGTTGAAGGTCGTATTGCTAGCCTATTCTACATGAGGGTTACCCCACAGGGGAAAAGAGGGCTGTCACCAGCTGAAATCATGTATTGATGGCACATGAGGACACCCTGGGGACTTGTGTACCATTGCTCCCAGAAAGTCTACCAGCAAAATTGGATTTGCATACCCTAGGGGAAGTGATGGGGAAATATATATGCCAGCCAACCAAAATTCTCCAAGCATTACATTCACAGGTACGACAGGCTTACAAGGAAGAGAACCACCCCACAGAGAGGAGTGACTATCCCACCCTAGAACCTGGGAATTTTGTCCTGTCCAAGAACTGGGATTGAAGGAAACTCAGACCTTGGTGGAGAGGACCATATTAGGTGTTACTGACCACTCCCACGGCTCTGAGACTGAAGGGGCAATCTCGGTGGATACATCGAACAGACTACAAACGTGTTACTGAAGTAACTGAGTAGAAGGACTCTCTCAAACGAAAGGAAAAAGTATTGGTTGATAGTGGTGTGACAAACCTCTAGGTTTCTTGCCATGGACTGTCATTTTAAGAGAGAGTGCCTGAGTGACGTCAGCCGCTGGCTTTCTCGGCTCCTGTTTGATTCTTACTGAGAGAGAGGGAGGGGTGGAACTATTTGCTTACACTTGCTCACAGCTTGTGTTTACATAGCTCACAGTTTGCTTTATTTAAGCAAGGACAGTCAGAGACAGACAGTCAGATGGAGAGAAAGAAAGAAGATGGAAGGTTCGAAACAAAGGACCTAGTGGCCGAAGTTCGGTGTTTGAACTCTCCTGTGCCCACAAGGGTGGGTTGATTATTGATCCAGCAAATACCTGGAAAATACCTGAGGAGGAAGGTAAAGTTGCGCGAGCGCGGGCTTTAAAAAGCGACCCACTTTCAGGAGCGGGCAGTGTCGATGCGGGCAGCGGAGTGCGCAGGAGCAGAGTGCTGGGTTTTGGCTCAGCGGGCTTCGGCGCAAGAGGACTTTGGCAAGAAGCCTGCTCTTCATTTATTCTGACTAATCTGGGATCAGGTAATGGGGGAGACGGTTCGAACAGTGGTGTGCTCCGTATGCAGTATGTGGGAGGTCAGGGTCAACACAGTTGTCCCTGATGACCACACCTGCAATAGGTACATCCAGCTGCAGCTCCTATCAGATCGAGTTAGGGAATTGGAGCAGGAGCTGGATGAACTACGGATCATTCGGGAGGCAGAGGCAGAGATAGATAAGAGTTATCGGGAGGCAGTCACACCGAAAGGACAGGAGGTAGGCAAATGGGTGACAGTCAAGAGAGGCAGGGGGAGCAGACAGAGAGTGAAGAGCACCCCAGTGGCCATTCCCATCAGAAATAAGTATACCGTTTTGGATACTGTTGGTGGGGATGTCCTACCAGGAACAAGCTGCAGTGGTCCTGTCTCTGGCACTGAGGTTGGACCCGCGACTAGGAAGGGGAGGAGGGAAGAGAAGAGAGCAGTAATGATAGGGGATTCTATAGTCAGGGGGGTGGACAGGAGATTTTGTGGGGAAGATCGGGAGTCTCGGATGGTATGTTGCTTCCCTGGTGCCGGTGCCCGAGACATCTCAGATCGGGTACAGGTTATTCAGTGGATTTCTGTTACTTGGGCCTTTGTTTCTGTCAGGGCCCCTGCAGTATTGTGGCCAGCTCCTCAAGTGCTGTAGCCAAATTGATTATCTCTGGTGGATTCCTGGCTACTCCATAGGAGAGAAATGCTGTACACGGTTGCTTTCAAAAATTACTGCTTTGTTGATCATGTAATGATCAAAAGGAGGGAGTGGTAAAGTATGTAAAAGGGTTAACACTTCCTTAAACAATAGCCGCCTGTTCTTCTGAAAGAAATTGCTGATGATCAGCCAATGTACTAAGCCATGCTGAGGCATATTTCTTCTTGAGGGTAGCTAGCTAGGGTTTCTGGATGTTTATCTGAATTGTGCTCTCATGCATAGAGATAGGACAGCTTCAGTCTGTTCTTTGTGTGTAAGCCATTATGACTATTTTGTAATTTATCTTAAGGGGCTGTAATATAGCAAATAACTTTGGCTCCAGCCTGCCTTGTGTGGTGGGTATCTGGACAGATATATCTGTGGTGTAAGGGGAATTGTTAGTCAGTTAGTGGATTGGGCGAGAACAGTCATAGACTGTTCCTGTTTGAGCGACTAACTGAGTAAGCCCCGGGCGCTTGGAATAAAGAGTTTGTATTTATATGGTCTCTGAGTGACTTTTTCCAGATTCGACTTCCACAGAATGGGAGAGGTTTTAAAGGGCTGGGCTGCTGGAAGCACATTACCAGACCTGGAGTGATTGCAACTGGATCTGACAGAGGCATAACTGGTTCCTCTGGGCACATTCAGTCTCACTCCAACTATTTCCTACCTTCCTTTTACAGGTATGTAATGTCTAAAGGACCAGTGTTTGAGTAAATGAGACTCACCAAACTTTCTCCTGACTGAATCACTGGATTCTCTGAGTCAGATGGGTTCTCTCCAGTTGATGCTCTCAATCCTCGGGCTGGTTCACTTGTTGATGTTCCACTGTCTTCAGTTGTGGTTTGCTTCCAGTTGGGTTTTTCTTCCAATAAATCTCTCACCGCAGGTCTAACTTTAACATGAAAGATAATGAAGCACATTGACAATAGAAAGGAGAACCAAACATTTCTGCTTAATGTTACTAAGAGCAAAACTCACTGAAATTTAAATGTTGAAGGTAGATATAATGATCTCAGTGAACAATCTTTTATTGTCCCTCACACGTCACAAAACGATATGGGATAAGAAGGAGCCATCATTCAGTTATATATTAATATATATATATTATATATATTAATTATATATAATATAATTAATATTAATATATTAATATATTAATCTCTGTCATAAACATACCCAAATGGCAGCCTCAACCACCCTCTACAGCAACAAATTCCATAAATCAGACATCCTTTGGCTGAAGAAATTTTCTCACCTCAATTTTAAAGGGAAGCATCTTTATTCTGAGCCTGTGCTGTCAGATCACAGATTCTCTGTCTAATGGAAACATCCTCTCCATGTCCACTGTATCCAGGCTTTTCAGCATTCGGTAGGTTTACTTAACCATACATCCCTCCACCACCCCCCACTCTGAACTCTATTGAACACAAGTCCATAACCATCAAATACTTCTCATACATAAAGCCGATCATTCCTGAGATTATTCTTGTAAACATTGTTAGCAACACACCACGTGATCGTGCGTCACAAAGCAGATCTGCGGCGCACAGCCTCACGTGACCTGTTGGTGGGACGTCCGTTTCAATTCTGAGGAAATAGGCAGCCTGGGCTCCTGGTTTGGATCGCTCAATGCATATTCAGTGAAGTCAACACATTTCTGACGAGCCCAGATAACTGGGTACTAAATGAGTAACTGGCCCTCAGTTCGGGGCTCAAGGCCAATATCGGATCTCCCCGCCCGGGCTCGGTCTCAATACTCACCGATGGGAAAATGATATCTTCGGCCCGCAGACAGTGATCCCGAATCCGCGGAACGGCGCCCGCCTGGAGACTGTGAGCATGCGCAAAGTGATTGGTGCATCATCCGGAGGGCGGGACCTCGGCAGCGACGCAGAGATGCTGCCCATCTGTGGTTAAATGGGAGGGGAAAATGAGATCACGTGACTCCTCCTTCCCGCCCCCGGGCAGTGACTCCAGCTAGCCATTACTCTGTGGAAAGAAGCAAACTTGCCACTCACATCTCCTCTCACCCTAAATGTATTAGCCATTTCACCCCCAGGAAAAATATATCGTCTGTCCACAATTTATTCCTCTCGTAATCTTATAAATGTCCATCCAGTCTCACCCCAGTCTGCGCCGCTCTGGAGTAAACAACACAAGTTTGTTCATTCTCTCGTTACAGCTCATGCCCTCTAATCCAGGCAATATCATGGTAAACCTCTTCTGCGCCTCCTCCAAAGCCCCGACATCCTTGTAAGAATGGGGGCGAATAGAACTGTATGAAATACTTCAGATGTGGTCTAACTAGTTTTATAAAACTGTGTTACGAACTGTAACGTTTTAGAAACGAACCAGCAGCAATAGAGTTCATACTGGAGTCTGGTTTTGATGTTAAAACCACTCTCTTTATTAGTATCTACTTACAGTAACTTAACGAAATAAAGGAAAGGTAACAGTGTTATGTGTAAATATAACTCCCAAACTATCGAGCCTGAGGGAACAAAGCTTAGAGTCTTGAGATGGTAAAGTAGGAAAGTTCAGTAATCCCCGGAATAAATGATGGGAGAGAGATATTTGTAATCCAGGGTGAAACGTAGAGAAAAGGCCGTTACTTCGAAATAACCGTCGTCGAAATTTTTATCCGTTGAACCTGTACACATCTGACTTCCAATATAACTCGGAGTCCTGCCATGTGCAGAAGTTCGCTGATGACACGGCCATAGTGGGGTGTGTCAGGAATGGACAGGAGGAGGAGTATAGGAAACTGATACAGGACTTTGTGATATGGTGCAACTCAAACTACCTGCGTCTCAATGTCACCAAGACCAAGGAGATGGTGGTGGACTTTAGGAGATCTAGGCCTCATATGGAGCCAGTGATCATTAATGGAGAATGTGTGGAGCAGGTTAAGACCTACAAGTATCTGGGAGTACAGTTGGACGAGAAGCTAGACTGGACTGCCAACACAGATGCCTTGTGCAGGAAGGCACAGAGTCGACTGTACTTCCTTAGAAGGTTGGCGTCATTCAATGTCTGTAGTGAGATGCTGAAGATGTTCTATAGGTCAGTTGTTGAGAGCGCCCTCTTCTTTGTGGTGGCGTGTTGGGGAGGAAGCATTAAGAAGAAGGACGCCTCACGTCTTAATAAGCTGATACGGAAGGCGGGCTCTGTCGTGGGCAAAGTACTGGAGAGTATAACATCGGTAGCTGCCCAAAGGGCGCTGAGTAGGCTACGGTCAATTATGGAAAACCCTGAACATCCTCTACATAGCACCATCCAGAGACAGAGAAGCAGTTTCAGCGACAGGTTACTGTCGATGCAATGATCCTCAGACAGCATGAAGAGGTCAATACTCCCCAATGCCATTAGGCTTTACAATTCAACTGCCAGGACTTAAGAACTTTTTTTTTAAAGCTATTATTAATGCCTTTGAGTTAGTGATTTAGATGCATATCATATTATTACTGAGTTAAGTATTGTATGTAATGAGTTTTTGCTACAACAAGTGTATGGGACATTGGAAAAATGTTGAATTTCCCCATGGGGATGAATAAAGTATCTATCTATCTATCTATCTATATACGAGTTATCAGCGAAAGTGACCTGTCACAGGAATACCGTCTACCAGGGATTACCACACAACATACCCAGGCAAGGGTTAACACAAGTGACAACCATACACATTCGTTGTGGTTCTGTGCACCGATGATCAACCCACTCTTGTGGGCCGAGGAGAGTTCCAAGCCTCAGCTGCGACTAACTGAAGCTATCAGCTTTTCCAGTCTCTCACTCTCTCTCTCTCTCTCTCTCTCTCTCTCTCCTCTCTCTCTCTCTCTCTCTCTCTCCTCTCTCTCCTCTCTCTCTCTCTCTCTCTCTCCTCTCTCTCTCCTCTCTCTCTCTCTCTCTCTCTCTCTCTCTCTCTCTCTCTTTTAGACTGACTGACTGCCTGTCTGCAGATCGCTCTCTCTCTCTCTTATGGTTAATCCACAGTTCGCGCTGTCAGCCTGTGACTGACGTCATAGTCCCGCCTCCTCACGCCGGCGCTCTTAAAGAAACAGTCACAGTACGACCGCAGGCTCGTAACAGCTGCAACACAACTTCCCGACTTTTGAACTCACTGCTTCAACTAATAAAGACAACCATGCCATTTGCCTTCTTAACCACCCGATCAATCTGTACAGTCTCTTTCAGGGAGCGATGAACTTTGAGTCTGAGATCCCTCTGATCATCAGTACTGTTCGGGGTTTTGCATTTAACAGTGTACTGTCTCATACATTCGACCTACCGAGCTGCCAAGATTATCATCACTGATCAAATCTCACTGAGATTTCTCAGATCCTGTTGAATTTATTGCCAAGTGCGCAAGTCCGGGAAGGTACAGGTACAGAGAAACACTGACTTGTGGCAGCATCACAGGCAAGTACATTCGGATAACACGCGGATCACCAATTATATGATTCTCTGTCAGTAACAATCTATAATCTATAAATATGTCATTAACCGTATTTTAAATACAGTACGTTCTGTCATGATCAATATTAAAATGTGCAATAACAGACTTGAACATGTTGAATTTGGTCCCTGTCTCTATTCCTCCTGTAATCCACAACCAGCTCCTTTGTTTTTGACACAATGAGGGTGAGGTTGTTTTCTTGACACCACTGTGTCGGGGTGATGACTTCTTCTCTGTTTGCTGTCTCGTTATTATTTGAGATTAGGACAGTCAGTGCAGTGTCGTCAGCAAATTAGCAGATTGGAGCTGTGGGTGGCGACACAAGTCATGGATATACAGAGAGTAAAGGAGGGGGCAAGGAGACACCCCTGTGGGGTATGTGTGCTGGGGGTCAGAGAGACAGAGGTGAGGGAGCCCACTCTCGCGGTCTGACAGGAAGTCCAGGATCCAGCTACACAAGGCAGGGTGAAGGCCGAGGTCTCTGAGCTTCTTGTCGATACTTCTCGCCTTCGTATGGCTACTGCTCTGCCCATGACTGCAAGGAACTGCAGAGAACTTTGGAGAGCGGAGAACATCAGAAAAACAAGCCTCCCCTCCATGGACTCTTCCTACACTTCCCCTGCCTCGGAAAAGCAGGCCATGTACTCAACGATCCTCACAACCTGGACATTCTTGCGGCAAACCCGCTCCCCCATCGGGGAAGAGATACAAAAGCTTTAAAGCGCGTACCACCAGGCTCAAGGTCGGCTTCCTGTCTGTGGTTATAAGCCAAATGAATGATAAAATGGACTCGACCTCACAGTGTAACTCGACGTGACCCTGCACCATATGTCTATCTGCACTGCACTTGCTCTGCAGCCATAATGCTTTGTTACAGTTATTGTCTTGTCGTATATCAGCTCAATGTACTGTCGTAATGTATTGATCTGTGTGGCTGGTACGTCAGGCAAGCTATTCACTGTAGCTCAGTACGTGATAAGAATAAACAATATCCCCATTTTAATTGTGTGGAAATATTAGACAGACTGAGCTTCTGCTTTGGAAACTCAGAAGGACACTTAACTGACTGTTGTAATTTCTGAGGAATGCAAATAATTAGAAAAGGCTTCAATCTCGCATTACCATCCGCGGTAACTGGGATCAGGTGACCGGTGGTGGTTCTCCCATATCAATATCAGAATCAGGTTTAATAGCACCGGCATATGTCCTGAAATCTGTTGTCTCTGCGGAAACAGGAGAACCTAATTCATAACAATAGATTTTAACAACTATGAAATACAATAATATACATATTAAATCGTTAAAATATATAAGTAGTGCAAAAATAAACATAAAAACTGAACCAAACTCTTTTAATTGTGTGCAAATTCTGGAGCAAAGCTTAACTGAACTGTCCACATTGATGAGAAGCTCAGAAAAATAGTAAAGGCTAAATTCTCATATGAATGGGTCAGGCATCCAGAAATATTGTCTGCACTTTGGCAGGGAGAAACAGTGGAATAGACAATAAGACCATAAAATATTGGAGCAGTAGTTGGCCATTCGGCCCATCAATTCTGCTCCGCCATTCAATCATGGGCTGATCCATTTCTTCCAGTCAACCCCACTCCCCTGCCATCACCCCATACCCTTTGATGCGCTGGCTAATCAATAACCTATTTATCTCTACCTTAAATACACACAATGACTTGGCTCCACAGCCACTCGTGACAACAACTTCCACAGATTTACCACACACTGACTGAAGTAATTTATCCGCATCTCTAATCCAAATGGACGTCCTTCAATTCTGAAGACATGCCCTCTTGTCCTAGTATCCCCTACCATTGGAAATTTACTTTGCCATATCTAATCTGTAAAGGCCTTTTAACATTCAGAATGTTTCTATGAGGTCCCTATTATTCTCCTGAACTCCAGGGCACACAGCCCATGAGCTGTCAGACCCTCCTCATATGGTAAACCTTTCATTGCTAGAATAATGCTAGTGAATCTTCTCTGAACCCTCTCCAATGACAGTATATCATTTCTGAAATAAGGATCAAAAAACTGCGCACAATAGTCTGTGTGATCTCACGAGTGCCTGACAGAGTCGCACCATTGCATCCCTGCTCTTAATTCAACCCATAGAGACTCTACAGCTGATAATACAGAATCTGAGGCCACAAAACCAGGCACGCCCAGGATCCTCTTCAGTTTGCGTATAAGGAGAAGGTGGGAGTGGAGGATGCTATCACGTATTTGCTGCACAAATCACTCTCTCACCTAGAGGGGGTCAGTTGTGCTGTGAGGATTACATTCCTTGACTTCTCTAGTGCCTTTAACACCATCCAGCCCAAGATCTTAAGGCACAAACTAACGGAGATGGGAGTAGACTCTCACATGGTGGATTGGATAGTGGACTACTTGACAGATAGACCTCAGTATGTGCGGTTGGGAGACTGTAGGTCTGACACGGTGGTCAGCAGCACAGGGGCGCCGCAGGGAACCGTACTCTCTCCGGTCCTGTTCACCCTGTACACATCAGACTTCCAATATAACTCGGAGTCCTGCCATGTGCAGAAGTTCGCTGATGACACGGCCATAGTGGGGTGTGTCAGGAATGGACAGGAGGAGGAGTATAGGAAACTGATACAGGACTTTGTGATATGGTGCAACTCAAACTACCTGCGTCTCAATATCACCAAGACCAAGGAGATGGTGGTGAACTTTAGGAGATCTAGGCCTCATATGGAGCCAGTGATCATTAATGGAGAATGCGTGGAGCAGGTTAAGACCTACAAGTATCTGGGAGTACAGTTAAACGAGAAGCTAGACTGGACTGCCAACACAGATGCCTTGTGCAGGAAGGCACAGAGTCGACTGTACTTCCTAAGAAGGTTGGCGTCATTCAATGTCTGTAGTGAGATGCTGAAGATGTTCTATAGTCAGTTGTGGAGAGCGCCCTCTTCTTTGTGGTGGCGTGTTGGGGAGGAAGCATTAAGAAGAGGGACGCCTCACGTCTTAATAAGCTGGTAAGGAAGGCGGGCTCTGTCGTGGGCAAAGTACTGGAGAGTTTAACATCGGTAGCTGAGCGAAGGGCGCTGAGTAGGCTACGGTCAATTATGGATAACTCTGAACATCCTCTACATGGCACCATCCAGAGACAGAGAAGCAGTTTCAGCGACAGGTTACTATCGATGCAATGCTCCTCAGACAGGATGAAGAGGTCAATACTCCCCAATGCCATTAGGCTTTACAATTCTACCGCCAGGACTTAAGAACTTTTTAAAAGCTATTATTAATGCTTTTTGAGATAGTGATTTAGATGCATATCATATTTTTACTGAGTTAAGTATTGTATGTAATTAGTTTTGCTACAACAAGTGTATGGGACATTGGAAAAAAGTTGAATTTCCCCATGGGGATGAATAAAGTATCTATCTATCTATCTATCTATCTATCTATCTATCTATCTATCAATCATATGTCATCTCCTTCCAATGATTTAATATTGTACACAGCGCCACACCACTTCCTGTGCCTACTCACCTCTCTTTCAGATACACCGTACATCGTTGGACTTTCAGCTCCCAATGGCAACCACTCTTTAGGACTAGATAAAGAGTTTGTGGAGGGCTATAGTATCTGGTTATCACAATGCCATAAATACAATATAAATGTACAAGCGGTAGGCTTGTTCCACGGCTTGAGATTCTAAATTGGAGAATGGCGCTTTATTCACAAAATCCTCATAGCCCACAGTGACTGTGCACTGATCCCAGCAATGGAACCCGCCACTGCATCCCCACAGTGCACTACGTACTGATTGCAAAGCTACGAAATTGCATGTGAATAGCCTCCCCTACCCCAACTCCCACTCTTTCTGCGTCACCAGCAGACTGGGACATCTCACATCTCGCTGCCTCCGCCAGGACATTAAACTGTGAACAACTGTGGTCAGGGACTGATCTCTGGGGAACTCCAAACGCTACCTCCTCCCAGTCTGAAAATGAACCACTCATCCAGACACACACTACCGGCAGTTTATCGATCTCCAACGAAAAAGCCTAATCACCTACTCCTGAGGTTCAATACCATTGCTGACTCTGACTTTACCACCGACAGATACCAGGAGGGACATAATAATCTGAAAGTCTCTAGTCACAGCCGTGTAAATAAAATGTGATCTCAGTAGGTGTGTGGTGCATGCTCAGAATGCGAAGGAGATAGACAAACTGAGCCAGGTCACAGACTGACGAAGGGGAGCAATGATCCATTTTGATACAGAGGGAAGCAGACAGTTTAATATTGTGCCTGATGTCGGAACTGTGGCCAGTTAGAAGATAAAGTCTTGTTCCTCCAAACTGTTTTGAGCTGTGACAGTGTTTTTTTATCAGAAGGCACCATGGGGCCTAAAATTACCTCAGTTGAAATGTTGCCCTTCACCCACTGACGTGCTTTTGTAAACTTTTAGCAGTGTAGAAAAGTCAAAGGATTTGTGATTGGGAACACAACAGGAATTAATTCTTACTCTGAATAATTTCTCCTTTGGCTCCTCCCACTTCCTCCAAACCAAAGGCGTAGCCATGGGCACCGGCATGGGTCCCAGTTATGCCTACCTTTTTGTTCTCTTTGTGGAACAGTTCATTTTCCAAGCCTATATGGGCATCCGTCCCCTTGTTTTCCTTCGCTTCATAGACGACTGCATTGGCACTGCCTCCTGCACGCATGCTGAGCCCGTTGACTTCATTAACATTGCCTCCAATTTTCACCCTGCCCTCAAATTTACCTGGTCCATTTCTGACACCTCCCTCCCCTTTCTTGATCTTTTTGTCTCCATCTCTAGAGACGGCCTATCTACTGATATCTACTATAAGCCTACAGACTCTCACAGCTACCTGGACTGTATCTTCCCATCTTCCCACCCTGTCTCTTACAAAAATGTATCTTACAAAAAAGTCTATCCCCTTCTAACAATTCCTCCGTCTCCGCCGCATCTGCTCTCAGGATGAGGCTTTTCGTTCCAGGACGAAGGAGATGTCTTCCTTTTTTGAACAAAGGGGCTTCCCTTCCTCCACCATAAACTTGGGAAACAATGCTTAAAGTCTTAAACTGGTAAAGTAGAAAAGTTCAGTAATCCACGGAATAAGCGAGTGAGAGGAGAGATTTGTAAATCCACACGAACATGTAGAGAGAAGGCAGTTACGCAGAATTCCACACACATTCCACGCTGGGTCAACGAAATAACTGTCGCCGAAGATCTCATCCGTTGATTCGTTCCGAAATCCACTTCGAAATATCACCAGGTGACAGTGACAGGAATATCGTCTTCAAGTGGTTACCACAGAACACCCCGATTCCAGGTAATGGCCAACAGAAGTGATACCACGGGATACTCCAACAAATCCACACGTATGAATTATACGAAGTGACAGTCACACATCCGTTGTACACTGCGTGCCGATGATCAACCCGACCTTCTGGGCATGGAAGAGTTCCAACCCATAGCAGTGACAAGCTGAAGTTCCAACAGTCTCACTCTCTCTCTCTCTCTCTCTCTCTCTCTCTCTCTCTCTCTCTCTCTCTCTCCCCCTCTCTCCCCTCCCCCTCCGTCCCTCGCAGCTTGTCTCTGACGTCATAGTCCCGCCTCTCACAGTGAACGAACCTCAAACAACACACACAAAATGCTGGTGGAACACAGCAGGCCAGGCAGCATCTATAGGGTGAAGCACTGTCGACGTTTCGGGCCGAGACCCTTCGTCAGGACTCTGATCAGCCTCTGTCTTTAAACGAGCCAGCGGTCTTGTAACACAATGCACCTCTAAAGTCTGCCAGAAGACCAGCTTCGATGGAGCAGAGTCAGAAACCAAAGAGTTGCCAGACTGAGTCAGGGCTTTGGGGCTCCAGAGAGAGATGGGGTCTGGAGTTTACGAGGAGGAGGAGGAATCAGACCAGCAGGATGTGGCTAAAAATGAAAGATTAGAAACATTTGGAAACCGGTTGACCGAAAAAACGTGGTTAATTTCTGCAAAATACTGGTGGAAATCAACAGATCAGGCAGCAAATGTGGAGAGGAATAAATGGACAACGTTTAGGCCGACTCACTTCAGCATGCCGAGTCTGTGTACTCCTCTGCTTAGTTGCTGCCTGAACTGCAGAGCTCCTCCAGCATTGTGTGTGTGTGTGTCTCTGTATTTCCAGCAACTGCAGAATGTCTTGTCTGCATTTCTGCATTTGTAAGAGGATTTTACTTTGCCATTAGATACACGTTGATATTGATTATCTTCTTATGGGATCCGCTTTCTGCATTAAAACAGCTGCTGAGTTTTCTATACACACAGAAAAAAACTGAGGTATGGACATTGAACCAGTACATGCAGAAACTTTTAACTGCAGCGTGATTACCCGTGAAGCACCGATCAAATGCGCAGGCGTCAGGTCTGCAGCGGTCTCCGGATATCACGCATGCGCGCAGTGCACAAAAAGCCTCGGAAAATGTCGGAAGCAGGTAAGAGCGATTCTTCGTGATATAATCTTAAACTCCGACCTCGGGACAATTGCTCTGAGTTCCGAACATTACACCCCGCAATCCCGGGACAGTCCTGCCCTCTTCCATCTCTCCAGCCCCACGACCCGTACACCAGCCCCGGGGAGCTTCCGTCTGATGAGGGAATGGGAGCCGATGGATCTCTCAGACAGAGCTGAGCTCCAGCTTTCTGAATGCAAGGATTGGGAACTCGGAGAAAGGGAACAAAATCGTTTCCATCACCAGCTGAGAAAATCACCTTTGTTCTACCTGCAATTACAAACACTTATCCACTTGGCGCGTGGCCAAGTGATCTGAAGGTCACTAGTTCGAGCCTCAGCTGAGGCAGCGCGTTGTGTCCTTGAGCAATGCACTTAACAACACATTGCTCTGCGACGACACCGGTGCCAAGCTATATGGGTACTAATGCCCTTGCCTTGGACAACATCGGGGGCGTGGAGAGGGGAGACTTGCAGCATGGGCAGCTGCTGGTCTCCCATACAACCCTGCCCAGGCCTGCACCCTGGAAACCTTCCAAGGCAGAAATCCATGGTCTCATGAGACTAGCGGATGCCTATATAATCAAAAACAAGAGAAAATCTGCAGATGCTGGAATTCACAAAATGCCAGAGGAACTCAGCATTAGTACTCTTTTACATAGATTTAGCCTGGCCTGCTGAGTTCCTCCAGCATTTTGTGTGTGTTGCTTGTTCTATTTCCTCTTGCTCTGGACTTTTCTACCTGTGAGAACATGTTTTGTCCCATTTCCTCTTGGTACATAATGATATCAAACACCTTTGCCCTGGGCATCATGTAGCTTTCACATCACAAATGTGCCAGACTCCAGTGAGACAGACTATTGCCCTTCCCTTCACATTCATTGGCATTGCCATCAATGAATTCACCACCATCTATCACCTGGGGGAAGGTTCAGAGGGAATATTTATGTACAATACAAAAACTGGTGTTACCTGCATGTATTGTAGTGATGCAAAAGTTGCTGGAAATTTTGCATGTGGGAAGAAGTGGAGTGATATTTGGAAATTTGACTGTTTAAAGCGTTGCTTTGCAAGCAAATCCCATATGGATGGTGTCCAAATGCTCTGACGAGAAAATCCTTAATTATCCACTATAGGCCTGCTACATAGGTTGTGTGAGAGTGCAGATGAACTCGATCAAACCCACAGGAGATAGAAGTTCTTATTGACATTGTTAAAATGAATATCTCTCTATATAAAATTCAGTGTGCATATGCTGCTGTCACTGGGTCAAAATTGCACAGCATAAGATTTTTGCACACACTGGTCTTCACAAATCAGAAGGGACTGGTGGGAAGGTGAAGTGACCTCCAGTGTCCCTGACACCCTCACCTACAAGATGTGCACCCAGCTGCAGCTTGTAAACCTGCACTTTAAGGAGTTGGAACTGGAAATGGATGAATTCCAGATCATCCAGGATTCAGAGGGCGTGATAGGTATGACATGAAGAGAGGTGTTACACCCAGGTTGCAGGACACAGGAAACTGGGTGAAAGTCAGGAAGGGGAACGATGTTAAATAGCCATCGTAGAGTACTTTTGTGGCCATCCCCCACAACAATAAATGGACCACTTTAGAAAGTGTTGGAGGGAATTAGCTGGCAGTGGAATGTCAAAGTGGTGATACACGATTTGTTACTGAGGGGAACAGAACTAGAAGGGGACTAATAGCCTAGGGGTGAGGCTTGCTACTGCTAGTAGGGGGGGGGGTTAGAGGTTAAACTAAAGTTTCAAGGGGTATGGACCAGAATGCCAGAACAGATACTGGAGAGGGTGAATTGAATTGATTTTCTTACTTATATCCTTCATATACATGAGGAGTACAAATCTTTATGTTGCATCTACATCTAAATGTGCAATGTGCAATTTATAGTAATTTACAATAAATTGTATGTACAACAGCACAGTCAATATTACACAGAAATACAATCCTTTCAGCATTGAATTAAAGTCTGGTAGACTGGTGGAAGAAGCTGTCCCAGAGAGTTTGTTTTGACACCGGACAGATGTTGTTCAGACCTCAGACAAAGTCATCAATCAAGAGGTTGAGCATGGTGTGAAGACTGACCTGAGCTGTGTATATCACAATGCAAGAATTATCATAGGAAAGCCAGATGAGCTCAGGACAGGGAATTATGATATTGTAGCCATTACTGGGACTTGGTTGCACCCAACAGTCTGAGCGATTGAGAGGAACAAATTTGTAGTGAAATCACCGACTATGCCAAGAAACAAAGGTTGATTCAGTAAGTCATTTTAACTTTCCAAATATTGACTGAGACTCCCATAATGTAAAAGGACTAAATGGGGTAGAGTTTATCAAATATGCCCTTAATCAGCACATAGAATTCCAGACATAAAAGTATGCAAAAAGGTATTAGGAAATGATCCAGGACTAGTGACAGACATTAGTGTATGAGAACACTTTGTATCTAGTGATCATAAGGCCATGAGGTTCCAAGTAAATATGGAAAAAGAGAGGTCTGGACCATGGGTTGAGATTCGAAGTTGGAGAATGGTCAATTTTGATGGTATCAGAAAGGATCTGACAAGTGTGGCTTGGGACAGGCTGTTTTCTGGCAAAGGAGTACTTGGTAAGTGGCAGTTGTTCAGGTGAAGTTTTGGGAATGTAGAGTGTGTATGTGCTTGTTGAAATAAATGTTGAAGTGTAACTGGTGCAGGCAACATTGGTTTCCAAGAGATATTGTGTTCCTCTAAATGCCTCAGACTGTTGGGTGCTACCAAGACTCATTGATGACTATAATATCATAATTTCATGCCCTGAGTTCATTTGACTTATTTTTTAGTCGTCTTCTGTTGGTTTCTAAAAGCTTCCCAATAGTTTTTGCTCTTTTGTTTGCCCTCTCGTTGGCTCTTATGTTGGCTTTGGCTTCTTATTTTAGCCACTGTTGTGTCATCCTGCATTTCCCATGCTTCCACTTCTTTGAGATGTATCGATCACTCAGTTCCTGCATTGCTCCCAGAAACTCCAGCCATTGCTGATCCAATGTCAGTCCTAACTTTTCCCTTCCAAACAAGTTTGGCCAGCTTCTCTGTCATAGAATCATGGAGAAGTTCAGTTTGAAAACAGGTTATTTGGCCCATTGTGCCAATGCTGAAAAAAGATTTAAGCTGCCTTATGCAACTACCTGCACCGGGGCCATCACCCTCCATACCCCTACCATCCAGGCTCCCATCCAAAACTTTTTTAAATGCTGAAATTAAGCTCATTTTCACCACGTGCTAGCATCTCATACCACTCTCTCATGACCATTTCAGTAAAGATCTTTTCCAAAGGTTTCCATTAAATTTTCACCTTCCCTCTTACCCATGATCCTCTGGTTCTCATCCCACCCAACCTCAGTGGAAAACCTGCTTGCATTTACCCTCATACCCTCATAATTTTGTATACTTCCAACAAATCCTCAAAACAATGTATAATTTCCTTGTTTATGTTTAGAGTTTTTTTAGGTGTATAAGCTGTTGAGGGGCATTGATCCTGTGGATAGCCAGAGTATTATTCCCAGAGTGTTTCAGTTACTGTGGGGCCAGGCACCCATGTAGCTCAGTGGGAACAGGGAATACCAATGGACAGAGACAAACTGAGCCAGGTCACATATTGGAGATGGCAGAAATGCCCCATTCTTACAGAGACAGGAAGAGCATCAGCGATACCAGCATTGTGCCAAGTTAGAAGATGACTTCTCACTCCAACCTGGGTTGAAACTCACTGTAACAGTGTGATGCCAGATCACACCTTAGCAAATCAAGTGATTTTATCTGAAATGTTGTCCTACACCCATTGATGGATTTTATAAATCTTTTTACAGGTTAAAAATGAAAAGGAATGCAGGAATCTGCAGGAATCTTGAACACGACACACCAGTTTTGATGCCTCTGTCCAGATATTTAAGAAGTGGAGCAAGGGATTCAATCGATCATCCTTCCTACTCAGAATATGTGGAGCGATATAATCCATCATCTGACCGACTGACATACCAGTCATTTTACACAGGGGGAACCCGTTCATCTGCTCAGACAGTGTGGAGGGATACACTTGGTCATCTCAATTTAAGGTACATCAGCGAATTCACACTGGGCAAAGCTATTCAGCTATTCTGTGTGTGAGAAGGGACTCAGTCGGTCATCCCACCTGTGGACACACCAGTCAGTTCACACTGCACACAGGCTGGTCACCTGCTGAATTTGTGGGGAAGGATTCACTCAGTCATCTGACTAATGGCTCACCAGCGAGTTCACACAGCGGACAGGCCGTACACCTGCTCAGAATGTGGGAAGGGATTCATTCGGTCATCTAAACTGAAGGTACATCAGCGAGTTCACACTGGCGAGAGGCCGTTCACCTGCTCGGACTGTGGGAAGGGATTCAATGAATCATCTCAACTGAAGGTGCATCAGAGAGTTCACACTGGGGAGTGGCCATTCACCTGCTCAGTCTGTTGGAAGGGATTCACTTGTTCATCTAAACTGATGGTACATCAGCGAGTTCACACTGGGGAGAGGCCGTTCCCCTGCTTGGACTGTGGGAAGACATTCACTTGCTCATCCCAACTGAAGGTACACCAGCGAGTTCACACTGGGGAGAGGCCATTCACCTGCTCGGACTGTGGGAAGGGATTCACTTGCTCATCCCAACTGAAGGTACATCAGAGAGGTCACACAGGTGAGAGACCATTCACCTGCTCCGTCTGTGGGAAAGGATTCACTCGGTCATCCGAACTACTGGTACACCAGCGAGTTCACACTGGGGAGAGGCCGTTCACCTGCTCAGATTGTGGGAAGGGATTCACTCGGTCATCCGAACTACTGGTACACCAACGAGTTCACACCGGGGAGTGGCCTTTCACCTGCTTGGACTGTGGGAAAGGATTCACTTGCTCATCCCAACTGAAGGTACATCGACGAGTTCACACCGGGGAGCGACCATTCACCTGCTTGGACTGTGGGAAAGGATTCACTTGCTCATCCCAACTGAAGGTACATCAGAGAGTTCACACTGGGGAGCAGCCGTTCAATTGCTCGGACTGTGGGAAAGGATTCACTTGCTCATTTAAACTGATGGTACATCAGAGAGTTCACACTGGGGAGAGGCCATTCACCTGCTCAGACTGTGGGAAGGGATTCACTTGCTCATCCCAACTAAAGGTCCATCAGAGAGTTCACACTGGGGAGAGGCCGTTCACCTGCTCAGACTGTGGGAAGGGATTCACTTTGTCATCGCAGCTACTGAGGCACCAGTCAGTTCACACTGGGGAGAGGCCTTTCACCTGCTCAGACTGTGGGAAGGGATTCACTCAGTCATACACACTAAAGGCACACCAGTCAGTTCACACTGGGGAGAGGCCGTTCACCTGCTTGGACTGTGGGAAGGAATTCACTTGTTCATCTAAACTGAAGTTACATCAGCGAGTTCACACTGGAGAGAGGCCATTTACCTGCTCAGACTGTGGGAAGGGATTCACTTGTTCATCTAAGCTGAAGGTACATCAGCGAGTTCACACTGGGGAGAGGCCATTCATATGCTGAGACTGTGGGAAAGGATTCAGTCGGTCATCTTAACTACGGAGACACCAGCAATTTCACACTGGGTAGATGCCGATCACCAGCTCAGACTTTCGGAAAAGATTCTTTCAGTCAAATCAACCAAATGTGCATCATTGAGTTCACACTGGTGAGAGGCCGTTCACCTGCTGTGAATGTGGGAAGCAATTTACTCAGTCATTAAACCTCATGTAACTCTTGCTTTGGCTAGCAGTTTTATATAGGGGGTGATAGACCCCTGGCCCAGCCAAATATAAGGAATCTCGTTTGGGTGGTTGCTATGTGATGACCCCTGTTACAAATCAGTACCCCGAAATAACAAATGGTACACAATATGTGATTAAACAATTGAGCTTTATAATTCTTACTTTGACTATATCGTTAGTGAAATAAACCAAAAGAAAAGAGTAAGGGCTCACTCTCACCGTTCGAGTTTTCTCATCTCTCCCCATCAAAAGACCACGAAAATCTCTCTTTCAGACTCACAAGAAAAAGCATTGCTGTCATTGGATAGACTTGCACTCCAAACCCTTTTATCGCCCGTTGTAACCTAAACAATGCTGCTACATAGAAACCTTTACCTCAGCAGTGAAACATTACAGAGTCTTTGTGGTGGCGTGTTGGGGAGGAAGCATTAAGAAGAGGGACGCCTCACGTCTTAATAAGCTGGTAAGGAAGGCGGGCTCTGTCGTGGGCAAAGTACTGGAGAGTTTAACATCGGTAGCTGAGCGAAGGGCGCTGAGTAGGCTACGGTCAATTATGGAAAACTCTGAACATCCTCTACATAGCACCATCCAGAGACAGAGAAGCAGTTTCAGCGACAGGTTACTATCGATGCAATGCTCCTCAGACAGGATGAAGAGGTCAATACTCCCCAATGCCATCAGGCTTTAC
This sequence comes from Hemitrygon akajei, assembly GCF_048418815.1. Taxonomy (NCBI): domain Eukaryota; kingdom Metazoa; phylum Chordata; class Chondrichthyes; order Myliobatiformes; family Dasyatidae; genus Hemitrygon; species Hemitrygon akajei. The sequence continues at coordinate 448,947 of NW_027332051.1, forward strand.
AATTCAACCGCCAGGACTTAAGAACTTTTTAAAAGCTATTATTAATGCTTTTTGAGATAGTGATTTAGATGCATATCATATTTTTTTACTGAGTTAAGTTTTGTATGTTATTAGTTTTGCTACAACAAGTGTATGGGACATTGGAAAAAAAGTTGAATTTCCCCATGGGGATGAATAAAGTATCTATCTATCTATCACTTGTGGCACACTACCTGGTTCACACTGGGGAGAAAGTTTCAATAAGCTGCATGCTGGATATTTGTCCATCACCGTTACTGAATGCAATTTCGAGAGTGACTTTCGGTGCTGAACTCTGCAATTATTGCTGCTGCTCACCACACCCAGTTCTGCACCGTGGTCACTGGACATGGGAGGAGTTTCTTCTGCTGCACATTCACTTTTAATGGGACTGGAGTTTAATGTTCTGGATCTGAGACAAACAAATCAGTTTATTTTAAACTCTGTCTCCAGTACTTGGTGAATTTATAACACACCTAGTGTGAGTCAACTCAGGCCGGCTGGACACTGCCAGGGATTCTGTTCCACGACAGTCCTTTTAAATCCTCCCCTGTTGTTCCCCTCTCGCTCTCCCTGTTGTGATGGGTTCCAAACAGTCACCACTCTGTGGGTGAAGAGGTTTCCCTTGAATTTTCTGCAGACTGAAGAAGTCGAGCTGACTGCAGTTCTGTCTGACATGTCCCTTGGCCCTCTAATTTCTGGACTGAGAAAGAATGCCATTCGTAGTTAATCTCCTTATTCAGGGCTCATTTCCACATTATGTGCAATTTTCCCTGCTTCTTAAGATAACACCACTGTCCTCCAAAGACTGAAAGCAGAATGGGAAACGAAGCAGGGTCAGAAGCCAGAGGCGGGTCTGCACAGGGCAGAGTTTGGGGCTCTGGATGATGGTTGGTGTAAGAATGTATGATCAGGAGAAGGGATTCAGCAGGACATGGCAACGAATGACACAGTAGCAACATTTGGAAGCTGATTGGCAGAGAAAATCTTTTGGTTGTCTTATAATACAAACAATAGCTGTGGTGAGGTGCTTCACTGGTCAAGGAACATTTGTGTGTTGGGAATGGTTTTATCTATTGAGCGAGTTGTTCCTGCTTATTTATCCTGTAATATTATATCCAGATAATTATTATGAATTGTCCTATCTGACATAATGTATTGATTATCATATAATGTTAGATTTTAACTCTAAAACTGGATCAGGCTTGAATTTATGGTGCCTTGATGAAGTGATGGAGGTCATTGATGAGTTTGTATTTTAAAGCAAGATGTTGGTGAATGATATTTAGAACTTCATTGTACCTGCACAAGTGATCAGATTGAGTTCAACTACTGCAGAATCCTGGAATGTGTTGGATTGTGTCTGGTTTCTCTTGGCATTTTCTGCACTTACTGCTTTGTTTTTTTATTTGTATTTCATGTATTTTTGATTTTTTTTTCATTTTGTTAACCACCTTGTCCTGTATTTCTGCAAGGAACCCCTCTGTTTGTGGGAAGAAGTCTCGAACTCTCAGTGGAGTGCTCGATGCTTCTTTGTCAACATCTGATCTGCTCAGATTGTTGGGATGTCTCCCATGGAGGGTCATACTCATTCCAATGGTTAATGCTTTCTTCCATAGTGGTAATTCATTTTTCTGAGTTGGTCTTTCATTTAAGTTTTCTGGTCTGTATTGCTTATCACGATTGCATATACACACATGGAGTGCTGAATCCTGTTCATTTTTGATGAAAATATATACTTAGTTTTATCTGACTGTTGTGTGATTTTTTTATCATGTGTGTTATATCTCTTCCTCGTTCTGTCCAAGCTGGTGTTAATCTAAGTGGGTTTGGGTGTAAATAGTCTTTTCTAATGTTTTCTAAAGTTCTTATTTATCTTTGTAAATTCTACTGATTGAAATGGGACCAAGATATCTTTGTAAAAAATAACTCAATGTCAGTGTTGATGGAAGTGTTTATTGCCTTTGTTGTGTTTGTTAACTATTGAGCTCTGACAGGTTTTTTTAAAGCCTTGAACTAAATTTTTCCAAGTTTTTCCTATTTTGCACTACTTCCTATTTTCTTTGCTTCTTGATATTCCAGATACGTGGGTATCAAGAGTCCTGATAAGGGGTCTTGGCCCAAAAATTTGATTCCCATCCTTAGATGCTGCCTGACATGCTGAGCCCCTCCAGCACTTTGTGTGTATTACTCGAGATTTCTAGCATCTTCAGGTCCTCTTGTTTCCCAGATACTTACATGTTTCTTGAAAGAACAAGCCAGGAACAAGCTGGCCATGGGGTTGTGTGGCCCTGTTGTTAAAATATTCAATAAAATCATTAGAAAGAGATGGCATAGTGTTGGGAGTTGTAGAATCTGTGGGTAGAATTAAGAAACAGCAAATGTAAAAAAAAAATCCCTGATGGGAATTGTATAGAGACCTCCAAACAGTAGTAAGTATGTGGTCCACAAATCAGAATGGGAGATAGAAAATGCCTGTCAAAAGGGCAATGTTATGGGGGATTGTCATGTAGGTGATTCGGAAAATTAGGATGGTGTTGGTCTCAAGAGGAAATACTCCTAGAATGCCTATGAGATGCTTTTTGGAGCAGCCCATGGTTGAACCCACTTGGGGATCAGCTATTCTGGATTGTGTGTTGTAATGAACTGGAATTAATTAGGTCACTCAGGTTCAAAGAACCCTCAGGGGCAAGGGATCTTAATGTGATCAAATTTCCCCGACATTAGAGAAGGAGAAGCTAAAGTCAGATGTGGAATACAGAGAATTAGAGAGGCATGAGAGAAAAAATGGTCAACATTGATTTGAGAAGAACGCAGGCAAGGTTGAAAACAGAGCAGCAATGGCTGGAATTTCTGGAAGCAATTCGGAAGGCACAGGATATACACATCACAAAGAGGAAGTAGTATTCTAAAGGTAAGGTGACAAAACTGTGGCTGATAAGAGAAACCAAAGACAACATAAAAACCAAGGAGATGGCTTAGAGCAAAAATTACTAGGAAGCTAGATGATTGGGAAGCTTTTAAGAACAAACAGAATGCAACTAAAATAATTAAGAAGGAAAAGATGGAATACATCGATGAGCTAGGCAGCAATATTAAAGGGGATAACAATTTTTTCTTCAGGTAATAGTGTAAACGAGAGGCTGCAGTGGATATCAAACCTCTGAAAAATGATGCTGGAGAGGTAGTAATGGGGTGGGGGTGGAAGGTGATGGCAGATGAACTGAATAAGTATTGTGCATCACTCTTATCTGTCGAAGACACTTGCAGGAATATGGAAGTCCCAAATGTTAGTGGTCAGAATGTTTAAAGTTATGTTACCTGGGAGATGGTTCTTGGGAAACAGATGGTCTGAAGGTAAATAGGTCACCTGGACCAGGTGGTACTCCAACCAGAGATGGCTGAAGAGATATGAATGCATTAGCAATGATCTTTCGAGAATCGTTAAGGAAATTTTCAGAAGTTTTCTGATGACTCTGCCATAGTTGGATGCATCAGCACCGCAGATGAGGCTGAGTACAGGGCTACGGTGGGAAACTTTGTCACATGGTGTGAACAGAATCATCTACAGCTTAAAGTGAAAAAGACTAAGGAGCTGGTGGTGGACCTGAGGAGAGCTAAGGCACCGGTGACCCTTGTTTCCATTCAAGGGGTCAGTGTGGACATGGTGGAGGATTACAAATACCTGGGGATATGAATTGAAAATAAACTGGACTGGTCAAAGAACACTGAGGCTGTCTACAAGAAGGGTCAGAGCCGTCTCTATATCATGAGGAGACTGAGGTCCTTTAATATCTGCCGGACGATGCCGAGGATGTTCTACGAGTCTGTAGTGGCCAGTGCTATCCTGTTTGCTGTTGTGTGCTGGGGCAGCAGGCTGAGGGTAGCAGACACCAACAAAATTAACAAACTCATTCATAAAGCCAGTTATGTTGTGGGGATGGAACTGGACTCTCTGATAGTGGAGTCTGAAAGGAGGATGCTGTCCAAGTTGCATGCCATCTTGGACAATGTCTCCCATCCACTCCATAATGTACTGGTTAAGCACAGGAGTGCATTTAGCCAGAGACTCATTCCACCGAGATGCAACACTGAGTGTCATAGGAAGTCATTCCTACCTGTGCCTATCAAACTTTACAACACCTCCCTCGGAGTGTCAGACACCCTGAGCCAATAGGCTGGTGTTGGACTAATTTCCACTTGGCATAATTTACTTATTATTATTTAAATATTTATGATTTTATATTGCTATATTTCTACACTATTCTTGGTTGGTGCGACTGTAACAAAACCAAATTTCCCTCAGGATCAATAAAGTATGTCTGTCTGTCTGTCTGTCATTGTATCCCAAGAAGTTTCTTCCTTCACTACTCCCCCTCTCTCAGTTTTTGCCCATTCTTCAAATTTGTCTGTCCTGCTGCAGTCGCATTGCTTCCCCAGCACTAATAGCGCCTCCATCTATCTTTGAATCATCCGCATACCTTGACACAAAGCCAGCAATTCCAATATCCAAATCATTGACAAATAATTTGAAAAGCAGCGGACAGACTACTGCCCCATGAAGACCACTAGTCACTGTTAGCCAACCAGAAAAGGCTCCTTTAATTCCCACTCGCTCCCTCTTGGCTGTTAGCCATTCCTCCCATCCATGCCAGTATATCTACTGATTTTTATCCTGTTAAACAGTCTCATGTGTGACACCTTATCAGATGCCTTCTGAAAACCCAAGTAAATTATATCCACTGCCTCTCGGTTGTCCATCCCGCTTATGACTTCCTCGAAGAACTCTAACAGATTTGTCAGGCAAGATTTCCCTGTACAGAAGCTATGCTGGCTTTGACTTATTTTATCATTAGTCTCCGAGTACCCCAAAACCTCATCTCTAATAATAGACTCAAACACTTCCCCAGCATGAGGTGAGGCTAACTGGACTATAATTTGCTTTCCTTTGCCTTCCTCCCTTCTCAAATAGTCGATTGTCATTTGCAATCTTCCTGTCCTCCGGGACCATGCCAGAAGCAAGTGATTCATGAACTCATCATCCGAAAATCCAAGCAAAATACATCCACTGCTTCTGCTTTATCTATCTTGCCTGTTGCTTCCTCAAAGTATTGCAAGTGATTTGTCAGACACAATTTCCTTTAAAGGTATCCTGCTGACTTTGGCCTACTTCATCATGCGTCCCCAATTACAGTACCCAAAAACACACACCCTTAATACACTCCAACATATTCCTGACCACTGAGGTCAGACTAACTGTCCTATAATTTTCTTCCGCCCTCTCTCACTTCTTAAAGAGTGGAGTGTGGTTTGCAACTTTCCAGTCTGCCAGAATCATTCCAAAATCTAGTGATTCGTGATAGATCATTACTCATTACTTTAAAAGAAAACTTAGGGGGAGCTTCTTCATTCAGAGTCGGGGAGAGTGTGCAACGAGCTGCCAGAGCAAGTGGCAGGGACGATTTCAACCTTTAAGAGAAGTTTGCCTATGTTCATGGATGAGAAGTATATGGAGGGCTATGGTCCAGTTGGAAGTTGTTGGAACTCGGCAGATTAATGCTTTAGCACGGACAAGATTTTTCTGTGCTGTAGTATTCTATGACTATAATGCCTTCACAATCTCTTCAGCTGCCTCTTTCCGCACCCTGGTGTGTTCACTTTCAGGCTTTTCAGCTTCCAAAACACGTTCTCTCCTTTATAAAAGCAGTTGGTGGCTTCAATCTGCAGGAGAATTGGGAAAGTCAGATTGGTGTGAGATCACAACAGAGGGAATGTATTGAATGCTTACGAAATGGATTTTTAGAGCAACTGATTGTTGAGCCTACTCGGGGAACTGCTATCTTAGATTGGGTGTTGTGCAATAACTCAGCTCTTATTAGGGAGGTTAATGTAAAGGAACCATCAGAAGGCAGTGACCATAATGATTGAATTCCTACTGCAATCTGTCAGGGAGAAGCATAGGTCACATGCATAGTATCACAATGGAATGAAGGGAATTACAGAGGCATGGGAGAGGTGATTCCCCAGGTGGATTTGAGAATGATACTGGTGGGGATGACGTCAAAGCAGAAGTGGCTGACGTTTCTGGGAATAGTTCATAATGTATAGAATAGGTCATAATGTCCCACAGTAGTAGTTCACAAATGGCGGGGCAAGGCTACCGTGGCTGACAAAGGAAGTTATGGACTTCAGGTAGCAATAGTGAGTAGGAAGTTAGATAATTGGGTAGCTTTGAAAATCCAACAACAGGCAACAGCAAAAAGCTATATGAAGGGGAAAGGTGAAATATCAGAGCAAACTAGACAATAATATGCACCATTATAACAATGCGAAAGGGAGGCGATAGTTTATTTCGGACCTCTGGAAAATGATGCTCATGAGGTAGAAATGGGGAAGAGATGGTAGATGAACTTGATAGGTACTTTGCATCTGTCTTCTCTGTGGAAGACACAGCAGTGTGCCAGAGATCCGTGAGAGTCAGGGAGCAGGAGTGAATGTCATTGTTATTACAAAGGAAAACGTGCGAGGCAAACTCAGGTTCTTTAAGTGGATAAGTCACCTGAACTAGATGGAGCATATCCCAGAGTCCTATGTAACGTTTTAGAAACAAACCAGCAGCAATACAGTTCACACCGGAGTCCGGTTTTGATGTTAAAACCATTATCTTTATTAGTAACTACTTATAATATTTTAAGTTAAACAAATTAAACAAACGTTAACAGTGTTACGCGTATAAATATGGGTAAATATAACTCCTAAACTATCGAGCCTAGGGGATCAAGGCTTAGAGTCTGGAGATGGTAACGTAGGAAAGTTCAGTAATCGGAGGAATAAATGATCAGAGAGAGATACTTGTAGTCCAGGGTAATTGTAGAGAGAAGGCAATTATGTCGAATTCCACAGGTAAACGCAAACCGTCGTCCAAGATCTTGTCCGTTGAATCGATTCAAAATCCAGTTCGATATATCAGACGAATGTCGTCTTCAAGTGACTACCACATAACATATCCAGGTAAGGGTTAACTTCAAGTGGTCCCACATTACATTCCTAAATCTACTCCTTTGGATTATACGAAGTGACAGACACACATTCTGGAGCAAACCTTGCCCTGGCAGTTCTTAAATAAAAGTCTTAGACTACGAGAGTGGCTGTTCTGTCTCCCTCGTTCCGACTCTGTGTGTGTGTGTGTGTGTGTGTGTGTGTGTGTGTGTGTGTGTGTGTGTGTGTGTGTGTGTGTGTGTGTGTGAGTGAGTGTGTGTGTGTGTGTGTGTGTGATATCTATCTATATATATCGCTCTCTCTAAATCTCTATCTCGCTCTCTCTTTCTCTCTCTCTCCGAGCTGAGAAAGCTGCCGGCTGACGTCACTGTTAGTCCCGCCTCACTCAGGAACTTTCTTAAAGTGACAGTCCACAGCAAACGAAACCGAGGGATTCGTAACACCTGAGAGAGGTTGCTGAAGAGATAACAGATGCAATGGTCATGACCTGTCAAAAATCACCTGACAAGGGGTCCCTTGCAGAAATACACATCAATGTGGTCAACAAAAGGAAAGAAAAATCGAAAGTACATGAAATACAAACAAAAAGGCACCAATTTCTACACTATTCTTGGTTGGTGTGACTGTAACGAAACCCGATTTCCCTTGGGATCAATAAAGTATGTCTGTCTGTCTGTCTGTCTGTGTAGAAAATGCCAAGAGAAATCAGACACAATCCAACACATTTCAGGACCCGACAGCAGTTTAACTCAATCTGATTACTTACAAAGGTACAATCAGTGGCAAATATGATTCACCAAAACCTTGCTTTAAAATACAAACGCATGAATGTCCTCCATCACTTCATCGAGGCACCGTAAGTTCAAGCCTGATCCACCTTTAGAGTCAAAATCTTACAAATTATATGATAATCAATACATTATATCAGATAGGACAATCTATAATAACCATCCGGATATAATATTACAGGATAAACAAGCAGGAACAAGTCCCTCAATAGACAAAACCATTCCCAACACACACACACGTTCCTCGGCCAGTGGAGCACCTCACAACAGGCATTGTTTGTGTCATCAGTCAGATAACTGAATTATCTTCTCTGTCATCTTCCAAATGTTACTAATCTGTCATTCGTTGCCACACCCTGTTGCTGATTCCCTTCTCCTCATCATACGTTATTACCCCGACCATCGTTCAGAACCTCAAACAATGCCCTGTGTGGACCCGCCTCTGGTTTCTGACCCTGCTCCGTTGAACATCAAACTAATGGTTTCCCATTCTGCTTTCAGTGTTTAGAGGACAGTGGTGTTTTCTAACAACCCTTTAGAAGCAGAGAAAATGACCCATAATGTGGAAATGAGCCCTGAATAGGGAGGTTAACAACCAATGCCATTCTTCCTCAGCCCAGAGATTTGAGGGGCGAAGAACATCTCAGACAGAACTGCAGTCAGCTCGACTTCTTCAGTCTGCAGAAAATTCAAGGGAAACCTCTTCACCCACAGAGTGAGTGGAGAGTGAGGGAGATGAGAATGGAGTGAATGGAGAGTGAGAGATGAACAACAGGGGAGGATTTAAAAGGACTGTTGCAAACAGTATCACTGGCAGGGTCCAGCCGGCATAAGTTAACTCTCTACTGTACACTAGGTGTGTTATAAATTCACTAAATACCGGAGAGTTTAAAATAGAACTGATTTATTTGTCACAGATCCAGTCCCATTAAAAGTGAATATGGAGCAGAAGGAACTCCTCCCATGCCCAGTGACCAGGGTGCAGAACTGGGTGTGGTGAGCAGCAGCAATAATTGCAGAGTTCAGCACTGACAGTCACTCTCGAAATTGCATTCAGCAACGGTGATGGACAAATATCCAGCATGCAGGTTATTGAAACTTTCTCCCCAGTGTGAACCCGGTAGTGTGTCACAAGTGTAACATGCGGCAATGTTTCACTGCTAATGTAATGGCCTCTCTGTAATGTTTCACTGCTGAGGTAATGGTTTCTCTGTAGCAGAGATAACAGGGTTTTGGAGTGCGGTGCTATCCAATGAGAGAAATGTTCTTTCATTGAGTCTGGAAGAGAGATTTTCACGGTCACTTGCCGGGACAGATGAGAAAACACAAATGGAGAAAATGGGCCCTTATTTTTTCTTTACTAACCCTATAGTGAAAGTAAGAATTATAGAGCCCAGTCCTTTAATAACATATTGTGTATTGTTTGTTATTTCGGGGTACTGATCTGTAACAGGGGACACATCACGCAGCATCCACCCAAACAAGATTTCTTAAGTCTGGCCGTGCTGGGGGTGGGGGCGAACACCCCCTATATTAAGCTGCTAGGCAAATTGAGAGTTACATATGGTTACATGACTGAGTGAATCCCTTTCCACATTCACAGCAGGAGAAAGGACTCTACCCAGTGTGAACTCGCTGGTGTCTCTGTAGTTGAGATGACGAAGCGAATCCCTTCCCACAGTCTAAGCAGGTGTATGGTCTCTCCCCAGTGTGAACTGACCGGTGCGCTTGCAGGTGGGATGACTGAGTGAATCCTTTCCCACACTCTGAGCAGGTGAATGGCTTCTCCCCAGTGTGAACTCGATGATGTTCCTTCAGTTGAGATGATGAAGTGAATCCCTTCCCACAGTCCGTGCAGGTGAATGGTCTCTCCCCAGTGTGAACTCGCTGGTGTTCTATTAGGGTGGATGACTGAATGAATCCCTTCCCACAGTCGGAGCAGGTGAACGGCCTCTCTCCAGTGTGAACTCGCTGATGTACCTTCAGTTTATATGACCGAGTGAATCCCTTCCCACACACTGAGCAGGTGAATGGCCTCTCCCCTGTGTGAACTGACTGGTGTGCTTGTAGGTTGGATGACTGACTGAACCCCTTCCCACACTCTGAGCAGGTGAATGGCCTCTCCCCAGTGTGAACTCGCTGATGTACCTTCAGTTGAGATGATGAAGTGAATCCCTTCCCACAGTCCGAGCAGGTGAACAGCCACTCCCTGTTGTGAACTCGCTGGTGAGCAATTAAGGTGGATGACTGAGTGAATCCCTTCCCACACTCTGAGCAGGTGAATGGCCTCTCTCCAGTGTGAACTCTCTGATGTACCTTCACTTGAGATGACCGAGCGAATCCCTTCCCACAGTCTGAGCAGGTGAATGGCCTCTCTCCGGTGTGAACTCTCTGATGTATCTTCAGTTTAGATGACTGAGTGAATCCCTTCCCACAGTCTGAGCAGGTAAACGGTCTCTCTCTCGTGTGAACAGACTGGTGTACCTTCAGATTAGATGAGCAAGTGAATCCCATCCCACAGTTTGAGCAGGTGAACGGCCTCTCTCCAGTGTGAAGTCTCTGATGTACCTTCAGTTTAGTTGACAGAGTGAATCCCTTCCCGCAGTCTGAGCAGGTGAATGGTCTCTCCCCAGTGTGGACTCGTTGATGTACTTTCAGTTGAGATGAGCAACTGAATTTCTTCCCACAGTCTGAGCAGGTGAACGGCCTCTCTCCAGTGTGAACTCTCTGATGTACCTTCAGTTGAGATGAGCAAGTGAATCCCTTCCCACAGTCTGAGCAGGTAAACGGCCTCTCTCCAGTGTGAACTCGCTGATGTACCTTAAGTTTAGATGCTTTAGTGAATCCCTTCCCACAGTCTGAGCAGGTAAACGGCCTCTCCCCAGTGTGAACTCGCTGATGTACCTTAAGTTTAGATGCTTTAGTGAATCTCTTCCCACAGTCTGAGCAGGTGAATGGCCGCTCCCTGGTGTGAATTCGCTGGTGAGCCATTAGGTCAGATGACCAAGTGAATTCTTCCCTATAACTTCAGCAGATGACCAGCCTCTGCCCAGTGTGAACTGACTGGTGTGTCCACAGGTGGGAAAACTGTCTGAATCCCTTCTCACACACAGAACAGGTGAATGGCCTTGTCCGAGTGTGAACTTGCTGATGCACCTTCAGTTGTGATGACCAAGTGAATCCATTCCCACTGTCTGAGCTGATGAATGAGTTCCCCCCTGTGTAAGATGATGGGCATGCCAGTCAGTCAGATGATTGAGCAAATCCCTCCCCACAGTCTGAGCAGGAAGGATGATCGAGTGAATCCCTTGCTCCACTTCTTAAATATCTGGACAGAGACAACAAAACTGGTGTGTTGTGTTCGAGATTCCCGTAGACAAGTTTCTTGTCATTTTTAACCTGTAAAAAAATTTACAAATCCATCAGTGGGTGAAGGGCATCATTTCAGTGAGAACATTTGGGTTATCAAGGTGTCATCTGGCATTACGCTGTTACAATGAAGTTCAACCCAAGTTGGAGAGAGAAATCATCTTCTAACTGGGCACAGAGCTGGTATCTGGAATGACCCTCAAATTCTCTGATGCTCTTCCTGTCTCTATAAGAACGGGGCATTTCTGCCAAGTACAATCTGTGACCTGGCTCAGTTTGACTGTCTCCATTCCCGGTTCCCACTGAGTTGCATGGATTCCTGGCCCCACAGTCACTGAAACACTCTCACACAAATAGCCGGTACTCAGTGCATTCCACACACCCACCACTCTCTGTGTAAAAAGCTTACCTCTGACATCCCCTCGGAATCTATTTCAAAACACCTTAAAACTATGGTCCCTCGCATTAGCCATTTCAGCCTTGGGAATAAAACTCTGGATATCCACATCATCAATGCCCTTCATCATCTTATACATTTAAAAAAAGGCTCTGAATATAATCTAATTATAAGGAAAGTATACATTGTTTTGAGGATTTGTTGGAAGTATACAAAATTATGAGGGTATAGATAGAGTAAATGCAAGCAGCTTTTTCCACTGAGGTTGGGTGCGATGACAACCAGAGGATCATGGGTAAGTGGGAAAGGTGAAAATTTAACAGAAACATGTGGAAAAACTCTTTACTGAAATCGATGTGAGACTGTGGAATGAGATGTCAGCACAAGAGGTGAATATGAGCTCGGTTTCACCATTTAAAAGAAGTTTGGAGGGAAGCCTAGATGGTAGGGTTATGGAGGGCAATGGTCCCAGTGCAGGTAGTTGCATTAGACAGCTTAAATGTTTTTTCAGCATTGACTAGATGGGCCAAATAGCCTGCTTCCATACTAAACTTCTCCAGGTTTCTGTGCCAGGGAAGCTGGACAAACTTGTTTGGAAGGGAAAGGTAGGAGTGACAATGGAGCAGCAATGACCGGAGTTTCTGGGAGCAATTCGGGAGCTGAGTGATTCATACATCCCAATGAAATGGAAGCATTGGACAGGCAGGAGGACAAAACCGTAGCTAAACTGAGAAGCCAAAGCCAACATAAAAGCCAAAGAGAGGGCAAAATATAGAAGAAAAACTATTTGGAAGCTTTTAGAAACCAACAGAAGATGACTAAAAAAGCCAGATGAGCTCAGGGCATGGGATTATGATATGGTATTCATTAATGAGTCTTGGTAGCACCCAAAAGTCTGTGGCATTTAGAGGACCAAAATATCCCGGTCCTCAGTATCTCCTGAAAGGTTCTCTGAACCAGTTACCTTTCAACTTTTATTTTGGCAGTCACATACAAACTCTCCACCCTCAAAATTTCACTTCTGAAGGCCTCCCACTTACCAAGTACTCCTTTGTCAGAAAACAGCCTGTCCCATACCACACTTGTCAAATCCCTTCTGATACAATCAAAATTGACCTTTCTCCAATTCAGAATCTCAACCCGTGGTCCAGACCTCTCTTTTTCCACCTTTACTTTGAATTTCATGGATTATGATCACTAATTTCTGACACCCTGGATCAGTTCCTAACGGTTTATTGCACACTTCTACACCGGGAATTCTAGGTACTGATTAAGGGCACATTTGACAAACTCTACTCCATCTATTCCTTTCACAGTATGGGAGTCCCAGTCAATATATGGAAAGTTAAAATCACTTACTAAATCAACCTTTGCTTCTTGGCATGGTCTGCCATCTCTCTACAAGTTTGTTCCTCTAAATCCCTCAGACTTTTGGGTGTAAACAAGTCCCAGTAATGGCTACAATATCATAATTCCCTATCCTGATCTCATCTGGCTTTCCTACGATGCTTCTTGCATTGTGATATACACAGCTCAGCACATTCATCGCACCATGCTCAACCATTTGATTGCTGACTCTGTCTGAGGTCTGAACAACATCTGACTGGTGTCAAGAAAACAAACTCTCCCTTATTGTCAGAAAAACAAAGGAGCTGATTGTGGATGACAGGAGGATTGGAGACAGGCTAACCCATATTGATATCAAGATATCAATGGATCTGGGGTTGAGAGGGTGAACAGCTTTAAGTTCCTTGGCAGAAACATCACCAAAGATATCACATGGTCTGTACATACCGCTGTGTTGTGAAAAAAAGCACAACAGCAATTCTTTCACCTGAGATGGTCGAAGAATTTTGGGATGCAGCCCCAAATCCTCAGAACATTCTGCAGGGACACAATTGAGAGTATCCTGACTGACCACATCAATGCCTGGTATCGGAACTGTACTTCCCTTAATCGCAGGAACCTGCAGAGAGTGGTGCGGATAGCACAGCCCATCTGTAGATGTGGACTTCCCACTATTCAGGATATTTACAGAGACTGCTGTATAAAATGGGACTAAAGGATATTGGGGAGTCAACTAACTACAACGTCAAATTGTTCCTGCTGTTACCATCCAGGAAACGGTAACACAGAAAAGGACCAACAGGCTCCATGACATCATCTTCTAGCAGGCCATCAGACTGATTAATTGATTTTGATGTTACATTGACAGTTTTAAGTACAAGCTATTTATTATAAATTACACATTGCGCATTTAGACAGACGTAACATAAAGATTTCTACCCCTCATCTATATGAAAGATGTATGTAATAAAGCGAATTCAATTCAAATCACCCTCTCCACTATCTGTTCTGTCATTTGGTTCCCATTCCCCCTACAACTTATTTTAACCCCATCACAACCCCCCCCCCCCCACACACACATTAGCCTAGCAAGCCTTACCACTAGGATATTAGTCCCCTCTTGTACCGTTCCCCTAACTAACAAATCCCCTATCAGCCCTTTGACTTTCCTCTGCCAGGTAGTACAGACCAACCGTTTCTGAAGTGGTCCACCTGCTGTTGTGTTTGATTTCCACAAGAGTACTCTGCAATAGCTATTTCACCTCTATTCCCTTCCTGACTCTCACTTACTTTCCTGTGTGCTGCACCTTGGGTGTAACTCACCTCTGTTCATGTCATATCTATCATCCCCTCCAAATCCTGGATGATCTGGAATTCATCCATTTGAAGTTTCAACTCCTTGAAGTGCAGGGTTACAAGCTGCAGCTGGATGCACATCTTGTAGGTGAGGGCATCAGGGACACTGGAGGTCTCCCCACCTTCCCACCAATGTCCCCTCTAATTTGTAATGACCAGTGTGCACATAAATCATGTAATGTCCATATTTTACCCAGTGACAACATGTGCACAGTGAATTTTCTATAGAGAGGAATTCATTTTAACAGCTAGCAAATCACTGTTTATAGGAACTTTGATCTCCTTTTGGTTCAGTCCAGTTCATCTGCACTCTCACACAACCTATGTACCAGGCTTATAACGGGTAATGAAGGATTTTCTCACCAGAGCTTTTGCACATTGTCCATATGTGATTTGCTTGCTAAATTACACTTTAAAGAGTCAGATTTCCCAATATCACTCTGCTTATTCCTACCTGCAAATTCTCCAGCAAATTTTCTACACACAGGTAACACCACTTTCAATATGGTACATAAATATTTCCCCTGAACTCCCCCCCAATGACTGACGGTGGTTAACTCCTGATGGTAATGCCAATGAATATGATAAGGGAAGGGCAGTAGTCTGTCTCACTAGAGTCTGGCACATCTGTGATGTGAAAGCTACTTGATGCCCAGGAACAAGGTGTTTGATATCATTATGTACCCAGAGAGAATGGATCAAAACATGTCCTTACTGGCAGAAAAGTCCAGAACAAGTGGAGGTAGAACAAGCAACACACACAAAATGCTGGAGGAACTCAGCAGGCCAGGCAGCATCTATGGAAATTAGTACTAATGCTGAGTTCCTCCAGCATTTTGTGTGCGCTTCTTGCATTTCCAGCATCTGCAGATTTTCTCTTGTTTGTGATTGGAGGTAGAACAAAGGTGATTTTCTCAACAGCTGATGGAAACGATTTTGTTCCCTTTCTTCGAGTTCCCAGTGCTCGCATTTAGATAGGTGGAGTTCAGTTCTGTCTGACAGATCCATTCCCTCATCAGCCGGAAGCCCCCCAGGGGCTCGTGTACAGAACACGGGGCTGTGAGAGAGGGAAGAGAGCAGGACTGTCCCGTGATTGTGGGTCACGATGTGCTGAGTTCACAGAAATAGCCCCTCAGTCGGTAGTGAAAATGCCAACCCGGCGAAACACTTACCTTTTCCTCGATCCTCCCAAGGCCTTTTGTGTACTGCGCGCATGCGCGATATTCGGGACATCCGCAACCCTGACGCCTGCGCATTCGATCGGTGCATCAGCGACAGTGAGAATTGTTCCGCAGAGCTTTCAGGGTAATCACGGTGCCATTAAAAGTCTCTGCAAGCATCGGTTCCATATCCAGACCTCAGTTTTGTTTTTGTGTAGAAAACTCAGCAGCTCTTTTAACGCAGGAAGCAGCTTCTAAGAAACAATGCTCTTAATATCAGCAAACGTTCCGCGTTTCTAATGCCAAAGTAGAACCTTCTTACAAATGCAGATATTAAACACAAGAGGTTATGCTGTTGCTAGAAATGTAGACACATACACACAAAACTGCAGTTCAGGTGGCAACTAAGCAGAGGAGTGCACAGTCTAGGCATGCTGAACGGGCTCGGACTAAACGTTGTCTATTTGTTCCTCTCCTCATTTGCTGCCTGATCTGTTGATTTCTACCAGTATTTTGCAGAAATTAACCACTTTTTTTTCGATCAAACAGTTTCCAAATGTTGCTGATCATTCATTTGTAGCCGCATTCTACTGGTCTGATTCCTCTTCCTCCTCCTCGTAAACTCTAGACCCCATCCCTTTCTGGAGCCCCAAAGCCCTGACTCAGGCGGGCAACTCTCTGGTTTCTGAGTCTGCTCCATCGAAGATTCACTCGCTAGTCTGCTGTCAGACTTTAGAGGTGCAATGCAGCAACTCAGCTGTCTGTGGCACAGTCCTTTGAAATGAGTGAAAATGACTCAAAAAGTTGAAAAGAGCAGGGAAGAAGGAGTTTAACCACCTCAGTTCGGAGCCCTGGAGAATTTCGAAACCATAGTGTGTTTATTGTCTTATTCGTCCTGAAGAAAATCATGCGGAAAATTCATGCAGGTTTATAAGAGGAGGAGAAGCAATGGTTGTGTGGATATGCAGAGGCTTTTCCCAAAGATTGAAACGGATAACACGAAGGGGCAAAAGTTTAATCTGCTTGGGAGTAGGTACGGAGGAGATGTCAGGGCTACGTTTATTGAACAATGTGTGTGGAATGCACTGCCAGCGACGGTGGTAGAGGCGGATACAATAGGTTCTTTTAAGAGACTCTTAGATAGGTACATGGAGCTTAGGAAAATAGAGGGCAATTGAACGATCGAGGGAAATAATAGAGGAAAAAATAGTGGGAAATTAGCAGAGTATTGTGTGCAGTTTTGGTATCCTTATTTTAGAAATGATATACTGATATTGGAGAGGGTTTAGACAAGATTCAGAGAATGATTCCAGGAATGAAAGGTTTACCGTATGAGGATCGTCTGACATCTCTTGGGCTGTATTCCATGGAGTTCAGGAGAATGAGGGAGATCGCATATTGAATGTTAAAAGGCCAGAACAGATTAGATATGGCAAAGTTAATTTCCCATGGTAGGGGATTCTAGGACAAGATGGCACGTCTTCGGACTTGAAGGACGTCCATTTAGAACTCAGATGTGGGGAAATCACTGTAGTCAGAGGGTGGTAAATCTGTGTAATTTGTTGCTACGAGCATCCGTGGAGGACAAGTTATTTTGTGTATTTAAGACCGAGATAGATAGGTTCTTGATTAGGCAGGTCATCAACGGGTATGGGGTGAAAGCAGGGGTGTTCAGATGTCTGGAATAATTAGATCAGCCCATGATTCCTTGGCGGAGCAGACCCGTTGGGACGAATAGCTTACTTCTGCTCGTATATCTGATGGTTTTATGGATTCACTTCTCCGTGCGTCTCCATCCATCTGAAATTTTCAAAAAATATGTTCATTTCTGCTGCCACTACGGCTGCTGGCGCATTGACATCAGCGCCGGACTTCGAGGCGAGAGGTCCTGAGTTCGAATCCAGCCTGATGCTGGATTCCGGATGCGACATACCTGAAAAAAATGTTCATCTCAGTATGTTAAACAGGTGGATTTCAGCAGATGCTGTAAACCCAAAGCAACACACACAAAGTACTGAAGGAACTCAGCCGGTCGGGTAGCATTTATGAAGACAATGGAGCAATAGCGACAGAGTTCCTCTTGTTCTGCCCTACCACACATTGACCCTCTGCAATCAACATATTCCGCTCATGCAAGCGGGCAGTTCGCTCCACCTTGTCCATGGAGTTTCACAGCATCGATGTGTGTAGTGAGGTCGACGATGTCCATGCCGGCATTCCTGCCCACGCCGATCTCTTTGATTCTGTTACAGCAAAACAATTTACCTGCGATGGGGACATCTCTCTCTCTCTCCCTATCTGCGCTTCTGTCCATCTATTTTTCTATCTTCCACCTATTTTTCTGTTCATTTCTCCCTCACAAAAATGCACACTTTCACAGGATAATACACACACAGACACACACACAATGGAACTTCATTTTTTCGGTCTTTTTCAATTTTATGTATTCTGCACTTATCTTTTCACTGTTCACTACACTTAAGGTATTCGGGAGTATTTATTAAAATTCACGAAGAAGCGCCAAATGGATTTTAATGAGAATTTTAACAACGTTCCCGAAATTAGGCCGGGTCAGGGTGGTAGGAAGCATAGATCCAGGGAAACTTGGCTTTGTGGATACCGAAATGACTTGACCACAGGAGGCAGAGGTTGGTGGCAGAGTGAGCGTATTCTCTCTGGAAGTCGGTACACAGGAGTGTTCTGAACCGATCTTTTCCAACAACCCTGTTCGTTGTGATGTTTACTTCTCTCAGAAGGTGATGCGAACGTGGATGCAGGTTCAATTGCAGCATTGAAGAGAAGTTTGTGGGGTACGTGGATGAGGGAGGTATTGACATCTAGAGTCTGGGTGCACGTGGATGGATCCAGGCAGAAAATGGCACAGGCTAGATGGGCCGAAAAACCTGTTTCTGTGCTGTAAGAGAGTGAATTACATTGTACGTCCGACACAAGTCCATTTCCTAGGAGACTTAAATCATTCCAACGAAATGTTCTAAAAAACTGCAAATTCAAGTAACACTTAACAGACAAAGAATATCTGTTGTGAGGAACAAAGTTAATGTTTCAGCTCCAGCACCCTGTGTCGGAATGGCTTCAAAAAATTTCTGATGTGATTTCACGTCTCCAGCATCTTGAGTGTTTTTTTAACTTCCAGCTGCTCACAGACAGACGACAATGAGTGGGAATTTCCAAACACGGTGAGGATACTGAACCCGAGGTAGATAACCAACGATGCAAACACTGAACAGCTTAATCCAGGTACTCACTGCCTCTGTGTATTGAGATTACCGCGCAGGTCTATTCCATCTCTCTGATCTTTTCTATCTGTGGCCATTCAGCCCCTCTAACCATCAACAAGATGACGGCTGCTCTCCCATCTCAGCCACATGTTTCTGCCCGATCCTCATTTCCACGATCCCTTCGATCTCCACACATCTGCCGGCCTCTGTTTTATGTGAGGACGATCATTGAGTCTTCACCGACCTCTGTGGTGGGGATTTACAGACCCCACCACTCCAGGGATCAGTCTGGTGAATCTTCATTGCACTCTCGATAACAAATACTCTCTAACCTCTTCTATGGAATTAATTTACATCTTCTGCAGCCCCGTGTTGCCCCAAACACTCACCTCCCACCCCTGTCACTATTTCCACCTTCCCACCTCCCCCCTCACCTGGATCCACCTCTTACTCCCCAGCTCTTGCCCCATCCCCACCCCTCACCTATTTTCTCTGACTATTTCCCGTCCACTCTCAGTCCAGAGGGATTGGTCTATATAACCCGTGTGATTATGGGGAGCGGGATTTTACACCATATTCCAGGGACAGTCTCAACAAATCTCAAATAATTGTCACTTTGCCCGGACCATTGGCCCCAATTGCAGGGCAACAGTCTGCCGGTGTTTGCCCCCCAATGTGGTGAATCCCTCTGCTCGACACCACCGTGGGCTCAGACATTTCCACAGATGAGCCCCTCCTGTCCCCACCGGGACAAACATCCTGTCCGACCCCTCTCACATCATCTTCATTCTTTCAATAAAATACCCCTCTCCAAACCCCACCACGGGGTACCGGCATCAAAACGACGGGCCGAGCGGTCTCCTCCTACCTCTCAGCGATACATCAGTCTCCGGCCGCAAGAGACGCTTCACAAACGCCCCAACTTCCCTCGGAGGGAAATGGAAATGAATCAGAAAGCGGCCATTTACTTTGAGATTTTCTCAGCTCTGATGAGGCGGTCGGCGCTTCAGCGGGAGACGAACGAAGCGGTGGTAACGCCCACTCCGCTTGTCCGCCTCCGAGACTTGTTTTAACCAGTGATTGACATCGCTTCGCACCAATAGGAATAGCGCAGCTCCCGAATCGTCCGTTGACAGCGGTGGGGGAGGGGATGGTCACGTGGTTAGTATCCCAGCCGTTAAACCGATAAAGCTCGAGCTCTCTAGCTCGTGGGTGACGTAAGACACTGCTCACGCGAGGGCAGTTCCAGGTGTGTGGAGCCCATGTGTGACGTCAGGCGCGTGGGGGGGTCTGACGTCACCTGTGGGAGAGCGCTCACATATAAAAACACTTTAATTGACGTTTCTGATAATTTCAGTGGGCCAACAACTTTAATCACGGGTTTCATCACTGAATCCAGTGTTGTGAGATGTAAAGTCCCCTGTTATGTGTCCGGCTGTGCCGTGTTGTTGGTGGAGTGGGCAGCGTGGTGTTTGTCTCGATTTGCGTCTGTCTCCCGGTAAACTTAACACCCTGACAATGTGAACCATAGTTACCCCTTCCTCACCCGCCCCGTTTTTATTCCGATACGTTTCCCCTTCCTTCTCAGTCCTGAAGAAGGGTCTCAACGGGAAACGTCAACTGTTGACTCTTTACGATAGATTCTGCCCGGCCTGCTGTGTTCCGCCAGCATTTTGTTTGTGTTGCTCTGCACTTCCAGCATCTGCAGACTTCGTCGTGTTTGTGATTTACCTCTCCGTTGTCCCTCCCGCCTCCGGTACTGTAGGAGGTCTGTAGGTATCTCCGGTTCCGTGACCCGGGTCAAATACAGTTGTAAACAGAGGAGGATCTGCTCCGTTGATTTGGACGCTCGGGTATCCTTTCAGGAAGCAACAATACTCTCTTCAAATTAATTACTGTCTAATCTTGATGTTAACATTGTGTTTGTTACAAAGCCCCAGAGTCTGGGAACAGCTGTTACCGTCATGGGCTGCGAGTCAGAATGGGAAGGGGGGAGGGGTGTCAGTGACCTTGCATCAGAGAAAGACACGGGTTTGTACAGCCTCTTGTGAGATGTAAATGTCCCTGCAGTGGATTCGGATCTGCTGGCATATCTGGGGCTGAGGAAAGAGTGTTTTAACCAGCGAGCCATCGTCTGGGGCGGAGGGGGTACAGGAGCTGCCTGATAGATGGTTTTAATTGCTTTTTTTATATATATAATCTCACAGACGGTGACTGAGGAGGAAGCTTGTTGAGGGAGGATACCCGGAGGTGAGCAGGTCATGCACAGTATCACGAGAGTAACAGTGATGTGATTTCCTGTGTCACGGGTACAGACTGTCGTCTCAAGTGAGGAGTTTGTGTGGAGATGCAGCTTCCCTGGAGGTGGAGGAAAGAGGACACACCAACAGGAGGACCAGCTGTGGGAAGACATGGTTTGTCAGGTCTGACGACGGGCTGAAAGTACCATCACCTTCAGAGTGAATCAGGAAACCATTCTGAGGGCATTTGAAGTGTCAGAAGCAGGGGAGATGTGATCGCATGTGCAGAGGGCAGGAGTTGTGTCTCCATCAGACCCTCAGTGAGATGGTTCAAGTTACAATGTGCAGGGATGAAAGTACAGTGTTTGGGGCCGGATTTAGTCACTGATTCTGACACAGTGAGAGGGTTAGTTTTGTTGTAAGGAAGCAACATTAATGGAAGAAGACACAGGAACTTCATCAATTGCCAGTTGTTTAGTAGAAGTGACCAATTTGTATGTTATCTTAACGGAAACAGATATTCGTAGTGGGGACAAAGGGATGCCGGTTGGGGAAGGGTTTGCAGTTTTGAAATCAATGCCTTGAGGTGCCACCATCGTTAATTTAGCATGTCCGGAGTGGTGGATCACACAGCACGGAAACAGGCCTTTGGCCGGCCATACCTGTTGTGACCATCCACTCACTGTCTACACTGGTCCCATTTATCAGCACTGGGTTCATAGCCGACTGCATCTTGGCAGTTTCAATGCTCATCCACTTTGTAAATGTTGTGAAGGGACCTGCCTCCACCACCACATCAGGCAGTGTGTTGCAGATTTCAACTATCTTCTGAGTGAAAAATCTCTTCCTCAGATCCCCTAAACCCCTTTGCCCTCTGCTTCAATCTCTGCCTTCTACTTGTAATATTTGACACTGTTCCACACTGGGAGATCCCACACTCCGCCATGTCCTGATAAACTGTGAGACCACACACACACCGAAGGTTCCTGAGACACAGTGAGACCCACATTCCCCTGGTAGTGTCCTGACACACCGAGAGACCCCACGGATCCCTGGAAGGGGTCTAACGCACTATGAGACTTCAGACACCCCTGGAAGGATCCTGATATACTGTGAGACCACACACACCCTGGGAGTGTCCTGACACACTGAGGCACGACAAACCCCAGGCACCATCCTAAAAAACTGTGACACCACACAAACCTGTTTCAGTACTCACTACGGAAAAGGACCTTGGAGACTGGAGGGATGATTTACAGCGGACTGAAAAGCTTGAGCATATAGACGTTAAGAAAGAGGATGTGCTGGAGCTTTTCGAAAGCATCAAGTTAGTTAAGTCACTGGGACAGGACAAGATACACCCCAGGTTACTGTGGGAAGCGAGGGAGGAGATTGTTGCGCCTCTGGCAATGATCTCTGCATCATCAATGGGGATGGGAGAGGTTCCAGAGGATTGCAGGGTTGCAGATGTTGTTTCCTTATTAAAAAAAAGGGAGCTAAGATTGCACAGGAAATTATAGACCAGTGAGTCTTACTTCAGTGGTTGGTAAGTTGATGGAGAATATCCTGTGAGGCAGGATTTATGACCGTTTCAAGGGGTAGAATATGATAATGAATAGTCACAATGGCTTTGTCAAAGGCAGGTCGTGCCTTACGAGCCTGATTGTATGTTTTGAGGATGTGACTAAACACACCGATAAAGGTAGAGCCATAGCTGTAGTGTATATGGATTTTAGAAAATCGTTTGATAAGGAACCCCATGCAAGACTTAGAGAAAGTGAGGAGGCATGGGATCCAAGGGGACATTGCTTTGTGGATCGAGATTTGGCTTGCAAAGTGTGGTTGTAGACGGGTCATATTCTGAATGGAGTTTGGTGACCAGTAGTGTACCTCAGGGATCTGTTCTGGGATCCCTTCTCTTCATGATTTTTATGAAAGACCTGGATGAGGAAGGGGAGGTATGGGTTAGTAAGTTTGCTGATGACACAAAGGTTAGAGGTGTTGTGGATAGTGTGGAGGGCTGTCAGAGGTTACATCAGGACATCAATAGGATGCAAAACTGGGCTGAGAGATGGCAGATGGAGTTCAACGAAGATAAGTGTGAGGTGGTTGACTTTCGCAGGTCAAATATGATGGCAGAATATAGGATTAATAGTAACACTTTTGGCAGCGTGGAGGATCAGAGGGATCTTGGGGACGAGTGCATTGGACACTCAAAGCTTCTATGCAAGTTGGATGTGTGGTTAAGAATGCATACCGTGCATTGGCCTTCATCAACTGTGGGATTGGGTTCAAGAGCCAAGAGATAATATTACAGCTATAAAGGACCCTGCTCAGACCCTACTTGGAGTACTCTGCTCAGTTCTGGTCACCTCACTGCAGGAAGGATGTGGAAACTATAGAAAGGGTGCAGAGGAGATTTACAAGGATGTTGCCACATGACCTCGTGGCTCCTGAACTCAATCCCCTACCTAATGCGGCTGACACCCAATTCGTCTTCTTAAACTGCCTGGCAAAGCTTGAAGAAACTTTGCAGAATCTGTGGATGTGGACGCTAACATCCCTCTGTTCCACGAGACTGCTAACAATCATGTCAAAACGAGGAGGGGCAAGGCTGCTGGAGGAGGACCCAAATGCAGGACACAAACACGTTTCGTAAGGTTAACTAAATAGAGTTTATTACTATTTACAAGGAGAGCCGTGACGCAAGGATAGAACTGAGAGAAATCAAGGAGAGCAAAGAGGAAGCGGGAATAGGCGTTATGGCCGAGGACTCAGGCCTGGGACTAGGCTGGGACTCAGCGTCTGGGGTTAGGACTAGGAGCTCGGGGGTAAGAGCCAGGACTTGGAACACGGACCTTGGACTTGATTTTTGGAACGCCAGAGTCAGGACTTGATCCTTGGAACGACAGAGCCAGGAGTTGATACTTGGAACGCCAGAGCCAGGACCTGATACTTGGAACGCCAGAGCCAGGACTTGATCCTTGGAACGCCAGAGCCAGGACTTGATTCTTGGAACGACAGAGCCAGGACTTGATCCTTGGGACGCCAGAGCCAGGACTTGATCCTTGGAACGCCAGAGCCAGGACTTGATACTTGGAACGCCTGAGCCAGGACTTGATACTTGAAACGCCAGAGCCAGGACTTGATCCTTGGAACGCCAGAGCCAGGACTTGATCCTTGGAACGCCAGAACCGGGACTTGATACTTGGAACGCCAGAGCCAGGACTTGATTCTTGGAACGCCAGAGCCAGGACTTGATACTTGGAACGCCAGAGCCGGGACTTGATCCTTGCAGCGCCAGAGCCGGGACTTGATCCTTGGAGCGCCAGAGCCAGGACTTGACCCTTGGAACGCCAGAGCCAGGACTTGATCCTTGGAACACCAGAGCCAGGACTTGATCCTTGGAACACCAGAGCCTTGGTCGAGGGAGAGACAGGAACGCAGAACACTGAGCCTGTGTCGAGGGAGGATAGGAACATGGAACACCGAGCCGGGACCCCTCCTTGGGTACAGGTCGTAGGGCCGGGAGTCATCACACAGAACGCGGACACGATGAGACAGTTCCCAACGCTAAGTAGCGGCAAAATGGCCGGACCTGCCTATCGAAGACGCGGACACGGACGTACAGTTGCAAACAGGGCGAGACTCAGACACAGGCGAGGCAAGGTAAGGCAAAGCAAAGCTCCAGGCAGAGGCAGGGCGAGGCAAGGATCCTGCTAGATGACTTTTGCTGTCGGTGACTTCGTTAATGCTCTCACGCCGACTGGCTGAACCCAGAGACTTATAAACTGCCGGTTCGGTCGAGAGTAAATTGCCTTTAATCACCAAGCCCAAGGGACACGGGAGAAAAGGGAATTAAAGGTAAGCAAGGAGTCAACGGTCCGGATCGTAACACAAACTAGGTAAATTTGAAGGGAACCCAATCCGGACCATGACAAATCATGCTGTTAACCCTGTACTCTGCCTTCAAATTCGTCCTTCCAAAGTGAATCACTTCGCACTTTTCCGTGTTGAAATTCATCTGGCACTTCTCATCCCTGTTCAGCATCAAAAATGTCCTGTTGTAACCTACGACAATCTTCTATACTAACCACAACTCTCGCAATAGTTATGACATCTGCAAACTTACGAATTCCTCAAACAAATCATTTATTTAAAAAAGCACAAAAAACGGGGGATCACAGAACAGATCCCTGGACGTCACCACTGTTTACCAAACTCCAGGGAGGACACATTCTCTGCATAATTATCTTCCGCCTTCTTTGGATAATAACCAATTTTTGATACACCAGACAACTTCCCTGGATACTGAAATAGCCTATCATGGTGAAACCTATCAAATGTTTTATTAAAATCCATTTTCCCATATCATCGTCTCTACCTTTATCAATGTGCTTTGTCATACCCTCACAAAATACAATACGGCTTCTGAGACAAGAGCTGCTCCTCTGAAAGCAATAATGACTATTTCAATTCCCGTCTCCAATTTCTCTTAAATTATATCTCTAACAATCTTTTCCAATAGTTTGCACACAAACGTAAGACTCACTAGACTATAATTTTCAGAGTTATCTCCACTTCTCTTTTTAAACAAAGGAATAATATATTGCTCATTCCATAGCTCTGACACGGCTTCTCTGGCCTGTGATAAAGCCGAGGGTGCAGCAGTCTCCAAGGTATCAAATCCGTCATCCATATCATTCAGATATAACATGAAAAGATCCGGTCTCAATACCGACCCCCTACGGAACACTATTAGTCACCGACAGCAGTACAGAATTGCCACATTACTCTGACTCTTTCTCCCCTGTCAGTCAGAAAATCATCGATCCATACAAGTATCTTTCCTGTAATTCCGTGAGCTGTGATCTTGTTAAGCAGCCTCACGTGCAGCACCTTAGAAACATAGAAAACCTGCAACAAAATACAGGCACTTCTGCCCACAAAGCTGTGCAGAAAATGCCCTTACCCTAGAACTACCTAGGCTTACCAAGAATCCTCTAAATTCCTAATCTCCATATACCTATCCAGGAGACTCTTAAAAGACCCTATCATTTCTGCCTCGACCACCGTCGCTGGCTGCCCATTCCATGCACCCACTACTCTCTGCATAAAAAACTTACCCCTGATATCTCCTCTGTACCTACTTCCACGCACTTTAAAACTGTGCCCTCTCGTGTTAGCCATTTCAGCCCTGCGAAAAGGCCTCTGACTCACCACAAGATCGATGCCTCTCATCATGATATACACCTCTATCAGGTCACTTCTCATCCTCCGTCACTCCAAGGAGAAAAGGCCGAGTTCACTGAACCTTCTCTCATAAGGCATGCTGCCCAATTCAGGCAACATTCCTCTATATCCCATCTGCACCCGTTCTATGGTTTCCATATCCCTCTAATCATCCACACTGCCAAGAGTCATACCATCAACGCTATATTCTGCCATCATATTTGACCTACTAAAATGAACCACCTCACACTTGTCTGGGTTGAACTCCATCTGCCAATTCTCAGCCCGGTTTTGCATTCTATCAATATCCTGCTGTAACCTCTGACAGCCCTCCACACTATCCACAACGCACCCAACATTTGTGTCATCAGCAAACTTAGTAATTCCTCCGCTTCCTCATCCAGGTCATTTATAAAAATCACGAAGAGTAGGAGTCCCAGAACAAATCACTGAGGCACACCACTGGTCACCGACCTCCATTCAGAATATGACCCGTCTACAACCACTCATTGCCTTCTGTGGCAAGCCAGTTCTGGATCCACAAAGCAATGTCCTCTTGGATTCCATGCCTCCTTACTTTCTCAATCAGCCTTGCATGGTGTACCTTGTTAAAATCATCTGAAAATCAAAGCAAACAACATCCATTGCCTCTGCTTTATCTATCTTGCCTGTTATTTCCTCAAAATATTCCAAGGTATTTATGAGGCACTATTTCCTGTAAAGGAATCCTGCTAACTTTGTCCTACTTCATCATGCCTCCCCAATTACAGTACCCAAAATACTCACCCTTAATACACTCGAACATCTTCCTGACCACTGAGGTCAGACTAACTGTCCTGTAATTTCACTGGACAACAATCTTTTTCAAAAGTGTTGCTTCTTCAATTTTTTTTTGTTTATGATAGACTGCTTGAAGATTAACACAAATAGAATTTCAGACTACTTGTATCACGTAGGAATTTGGGAAAAACGACAAATTAACTTTTATTGAATATAATGTGTTTAATTGCATAATGGTGCTAATGCTTTGCAATAGCTCAACTAAGTTAAAAATATTTTGTTAATGATTTTTCCTTTGTACTCAGTATCTGAGGTTGCTCGCTTAAGTGTCCAATAATAAATTGCAGCATTGCTGGATTCAGTTGCCCTTGTATCTTTTCTCCATGACCACAACATCTTAGTGAAACCTTTCACCATGCTCGTCACTAACAGCACCAAGATTTGCAGGGAAGAAGTCTAAATAAGAATGCAGAAAATGAATCTTTAGTGACATGTTGCATTTTGTGGTTTTATATGTTTGACGCATACTTTCAACCAGCTGCATGAAATTTGGTGCTCTGTTGATACCGAGAAAAAATTTCAAAAACTTCCTTGAATGCCTTGCATGTTATTTTCTCTGGTCCCACTAGAAATTCTTCAAGTTGGCTGTCAGTGATGAGCTGCTTGATTTGTGGACCAACAAAAATGATTTCCTTCATCTTGGCATCAGTTATTCTGGGAAGCATCCGTTTCAAATATCAAAATCCTTCTTAGACATTTCTGTGCCTGATGATAGCAAATTCCATCCTTACAGTCCTGAACCCAGTAATTATTAATAAAAACCTTTCAGCTTCAAAAACACCTTCTCTCCTTGGTAGAAGCATTTATCCTCAATTCTGCCCCAGATACTTCTGAATGTTTGGCATTTATGTAATAAATTTAATGACACAATTGTAGTGGGTGAACTCAATCTGCAGGAAAATTGGGAAAGACAGATTTGTGTCCAATCGCAAGAGAGTGAATGCTTACGAAATAGATTTTTTAGAGCAGCTGATGGTTGAGCCTAATCGGGGAACTGCTATCTCAGTTCTGGTGTTGTGTAACAACTCAGATCTTATTCGGGACGTTAATGTAAAGGAACCAATAGAAGGTAGGGATCATAAAATGATTGAATTCCTACTGCAATTTGTGAGGGAGAATCATAGGTCACATGCGTAGTATCGCAATGGAATAAAGGGAATTACAGAGCATGGGAGAGGTGATTCCCCAGGTGAGAATTCCCCATTTCTGAGAATAGTTCATAATGTACAGGATAGTTATGTCCCGCAGAAGCAGTTCTCTAACAGCGGGGCTAGGCTACCGTGGCTGACAAAGGAAGTTAAGGACTGCATAAAAGCCAAGAAAAGTGCATATAAGGAAGCAAAAGTGAGAAGGAAGTTAGATAATTGGGTATCTTTTAAAGTTCAACACCAGGCAATTAAAACAAATTATAGTCCAGTTAGCCTAACCTCAGTGGCTGGGAAAGCGTTTGAGTCTATTATAACAGATGAGGTTTTGAGGTACCAGGAGACTAATGAGAAAAAAAGTCAATGCCAGCATAGCTTCTGTACAGGGCGATCTTGCCTGTTAAGAGTTCTTCAGGAAGTCATAAGCAGGATGGAGAAACGAGAGGCAGTGGATATAATTTAATTAAACTTTCAGAAGGCTTCTGAGAAGGTGTCACACATGAGAATGCTGAACAGGATAAAAATCAGAAGAAATACTGGCATGGATAGAGGAATGACTAACAGCCAAGAGGCAGCAAGTGGGAATAAAAGGAGCCTTTTCTGTTTGGCTAGCAGTGACTTGTGGTCTACAAGGGTCAGTATTCGGTCCGCCACTTTTCACATTGCTTGTCAATGAGTTGGATAATGGAACTGATGGCTTTGTGGCAAGGTTTACGGATGATACAAAGATAGGTGGAGGTGTTGGTCCGGCTGAGGAAGCAATACGATTGCAGCAGGACACAGACAAATTTGAAGACCGGGCAAAAAAGTGGCAGATAGAATACATTATTAGGAAATGTATGATAATGCATTTTGGCACAAGGAACAATAGTGAACTATTATCTGATTGGGGAGAAGTTTCAAACATCAGAAGTACAGCGGGAAATATGAGTCCTCGGGCGAGACTCCCAGAAGGTTAATTTATAGGTTGAGCCTGTGGTAAAGAAGGCAAATGCAATTCTGGCATTTACTTAAAGTGAATCAGAATATATAAACAAGGAGATAATGTAGATATTTTAGAAGACACTACTTAGGCTGCACTTAGAGGATGTGGGACCCATATCTCAAAAAAGGAGTGTTGTCGTTGGAGAGAGGCCAGAGGATGTTCAAGAAGATGTTTCCGGGAATGAAGGGGTTAAGATATGAGGAGCGTTTGCCAGCCTTGGGCCTGTACTCCTGCACTGACCTATGTTTAATAAATGCTGGTGGTGGGGGATAAATCTCACTGAAACCTACCGAATGTGGAAAGCTCTAGATAGGGTGGATGAGGAGAGGACAGTTTGTATGGTGGGGGTAGCCATAACAGAGGGCACAGCCTCAAAACTGAGGAGCGACCTTTTAGAGCAGTTAAGGAGGATTTTAATTAGTCCGAGAGCGGTGAAGCTGTGGAATTCTCTGACACAGACGGCGGTGGGGGCCAAGTCTGTGAGTACATTTAAGGCAGAAGCTAATAGTTTGTTGATCACTCAGGGCATTGCAGGACATGTCGAGGAGGAAGGTGCATGGGGTTGAGTGAGAACCGGGACCAGCCATGATAGAACGCTGGAGCAGACTCGATGGGGCTGAATGGCCTAATTCTGCTCCAATGTCTTATGGTCTTATACTGCTAGTGTCTTACACAGTGAAGATTGGCACAAAATACTTATTACATTTGGCCGCTGGTTCTTTCCTTTATTACTAACTCGCCAGCATCATCTTTCAGTGGTACAATATCAACTCTTGCCTCTCTTGTACTCTTTATATATCTGAAAAACTTTTGATACTTGATATTATTGGCTCACTTACCTCAATTTTCCATCTTGCCTCTCCTGTGTGTGTTTTTAGTTGACTTCTGTTGGTTATGTCAAAGCTTTCCAATCCTCTGACTTCCTACTATTTTCTTGCTATATTATATAACCCCGCTTTTGCTCTTATCAAAAACAGGAGAAAATCAGTGGACTCTACATATCCAAGCAACACATACACAAAACGCTGGGGAAGCTAGGAGGCCATTAATAATATTACAGGATAACAAGCAGGAACAACTCCCTGAATAGATAAAACCATTCCCAACACACATATCTTCCTCAGCCAGTGGAGCACCTCACCACGGGTATTGTTTATGTTATCAGTCAGACAACCGAAAGATTTTCTCTGTCAATCAGCTTCCAAATGTTGCTGCTCTGTCGTTCGTTGCCACACCCCGCTGATGATTCCCTTCTCCTCATCATACGTTCTTACCCCGACCATCGTCCAGTGCCCCAAACTCTGCCCGGTGCAGACCTGCCTCTGGTTTCTGTCCCTGCTTCGTTGGAACATCCAACTGATGGTTTCCCATTCTGCTTTCAGTCTTGAGAGGACAGGAGTGCTTTCTCAGGAGAGAAAATGACCCATAATGTGGAAATGAGTCGAGATTAAGGAGGTTAACTACCAATGTCATTCTTCCTCAGCCCAGAGATTAGAGGGGCGAAGGACATCGCAGACAGAATTTCAGTCAGCTCGGCTTCTTCAGTCTGCAGAAGAAACGTAGCGCGCCAAAGGTATAAAAAGGAGAGGAAGTTTTCAACGGTTATTTAAATCACGGCAAGAGGCGGAGAGGGAAGAGGTAAAAGAAGCTCGGAGAGAAGTTGTTTTTTTTTAACTGATCGGGGCAAAGACGCTAGACTGCACAGGCGTGTGACGCAGCGCGCCAAAGTTTTAAAAAGAAAGACCGCCATATACAGTGGCCATCGTCGGAGTGGACTGAGGCAGAGTGGGACGGCTTTGGCTCAGTCAGGCTTTGGCGAGGTTTGAACGGGGCACAACTGCGCAAGCGCATAAAACGTCGGCCCGTGTGGCAACGGGAGAATTTAAATAGTGAGCAGAGGCTGAGAACGAGCTTAACTCCAGGTGAGGTAAGGCCGGGTAAGCTCCTTTAACTAATCTAATTAGCTTAGGAGTAGGTAATGGAGGCAGCAGTTAGGGCAGTTGAGTGCTCCGATTGCAGCATGTGGGAAGTCAGGGCGAGCACTGTTGTCTGCAAAAGGTGCATCCAGCTGCAGCTCCTGACAAACCGTGTTAGGGAACTGGAGCTGGAGCTGGATGAACTTCGGATCATTCGGGAGGCAGAGGCAGAAACAGAAAGGAGTTTCAGGGAGATAGTCACCCCTAGGCGTCAGCAGACTGGTAGTTGGGTGACTATCAGGAGAGGGAAGGGGAATAGACAGGAAGAGCAAAGCACCCCTGTGGCTGTTCCCATTCGCAACAAGTATACCGTTTTGGATACTGTTGGTGGCAATGACCTACCAAGGACATGTTGCAGTGATTGTGTCTCTGGCACCGAGACTGGACCCTCAGCTCAGAAGGGAAGGAAGGAAAAGAGGAGAACAGTAGTGATAGGGGATTCGATAGTTAGGGGGGACAGATAAGAGGTTCTGTGGAAGAGATCGAGAGTCCCGGATGGTCTGTTGCCTTCCTGGTGCCAGGGTCCGTGATATCTCGGATCGAGTTCTCAGTATTCTCAAGAGGGAGGGAGAGCAGCCGGATGTCGTGGTCTATGTAGGGACCAATGACATGAGTAGGAAGAGTGAGGAGGTCCTGAAAGGTGAGTTAGGGAGCTAGGTGCTAAGTTAAAGGACAGGACCTCCAGGATAGCAATCTCAGGATTGCTACCAGTGCCACGTGCAGGTGGGTTTAGAAATAGTAAGATACTGCAGATCAACACGTGGCTGAAGACATGGTGCAGGAGGGAGGGCTTCAGAATTGTAGATACTTGGGCAGTTTTCCAGTGAAGGTGGGACCTGTTCCAGCGGGACGTTTTACATCTGAACTGGAGGGGGACAAATATTCTTGCAGGCAGGTTTGCTAGAGAGGCTCCAGTGGATTTAAGCTAGATACTGGGGGGGGGGGGGGGGGTGGAGGGGAACCAGAGATTAGGAACAGATATATGGGAGAAGGAAGAAAAATAAGACTAAAGTTATTTGTACTGTTAGAGATAAAAAGAGAGGAAGAAGTGGAGAATTTCTTTAATGCATTTATTTTAATGCTAGGGGCATTGTAAGAAAGGTGGATAAGCTTAGAGCATGGATTGATACCTGGAAATATGATGTTGTTGCTATCAGTGAAACATGGTTGCAGGAGGGGTGTGATTGAAAAGTAAATTTTCCTGGATTTCGTTGCTTCAGGTGTGATCGAATCAGAAGGACAAGAGGGGCTGGTGTTGCTTTGCTTGTCAGAGAAAATATTACAGCAGTGCTCTGGCAGGATAGATTAGAGGGCTCATCTAGAGAGACTAGTTGGGTGGAATTGAGGAATGGGAAAGGTGTAGTAATACATAAGGGTGTATTATAGACCACCTAATGGGGAGCCAGAATTGGAGGAACAAATTTGCAAGGAGATAGCAGACATTTGTAGTAAGCACAGGGTTGTGATTGTGGGAGATTTTAATTCTCCACATAGACTGGGAAGCCCATACTGTAAAAGGGATGGATGGTTTAGGGTTTGTAAAATGTGTGCAGGATAGTTTTTTGCAGCAATACATAGAGGTACTGACTAGAGAAGGGGAAGTGTTGGATCTTCTGTTAGGGAATGAAATAGGCCTGGTGACGGAGGTATATGTTGGGGAGCACTTCGGGTCTAGTGACTACAATGCCATTAGTTTCAATATAATAATGGAGAAAGATAGGACTGGACCCAGGGTTGAGATTTTTGATTGGAGAAAGGCCCTACTTTCAGGAGATGTTAAAGGATTTAGAAAGAATGGATTGGGACAATTTGTTTTATGGGAAGGATGTAATAGAGAAATGGAGGTCATTTAAAGGTGAAATTTTAAGGGTACAGAATCTTTATGTTCCTGTTAGGTTGAAAGTAAAGGTTAGAAATTTGAGAGAGCCATAGTTTTTAAAGGATTGTGGTGACCCAATTACTAGCTCACTCGAACCGGCTGACAATTAGCCAGAGCCAGAAACAAAGGGAGATAGCCTCAAGGGGTTTCAGTTACGTGCCTCTCGAAGTATCGAGTGGGGGAGACAGGCTTTAAAGCAAGACTGTGTTTTTGAAATAAACTTATTCTGTGGCTGCAGTTTATCGACTCCGTGTCGTAATTTCAGCGCTGCGCGTAGCACCCCGCTACAGGATATCGGAAACTTGGTTAGGAAAAAGAGAGATATCTACAATAAATATAGGCACCATGGGGTAAATAAAGTGCTCGAGGAATATAAAGAATGTAAGAAAAAAATTAGAAAAGCTAAAAGAAGATACAAGGTTGCTTTGGCAAGTAAGGTGAAAATAAATCCAAAGGGTTTCTACAGTTATATTAATAGCAAAATGATAGTGAGGGATAAAATTGGTCCCTTACAGAATCAGAGTGGACAGCTATGTGTGGAGCCAAAAGAGATGGGGGAGATTTTGAACAATTTTTTTTCTTCGGTATTCACTAAGGAGAAAGATATTGAATTGTGTAAGGTAAGGGGAACAAGTAGGGAATTTATGGCAACTATGATGATTAAAGAGGAGGAAATACTGGCGCTTTTAAGGAATCTATAAGTGGATACATCTCCGGGTCCTGACAGGATATTCCCTAGGAACTTGAGGGAAGTTAGTGTAGAAATAGCAGGGGACAAAAATATTTCAAATGTCATTAGAAATAGGGATGGTGTCGGAGGATTGGCGTATCGCTCATGTGGTTCCGTTGTTTAAAAAGTGTTCTAAGAGTAAACCTAGCAATTATAGGCCTGTCAGTTTGATGTTAGTGGTGGGTAAATTAATGAAAAGTATTGTTAGATATGGTATATATATATAATTATCTGGATAGACAGGGTCTAATTAGGAACAGTCAACATGGATTTGTGCATGGAAGGTTACGTTTGACAAATCTTATTGAATTTTTTGAAGAGGTTACGAGGAAAGTTGACGAGGGTAAAGCAGTTGATGTTGTCTATATGGACTTGAGTAAGGCCTTTGACATGGAAGGTTAGTTTAGAAGGTTCAATTGTTAGGTATTATTATTGAAGTAGTAAAATGGGTTCAACAGTGGCTGGATGGGAGATGCCAGAGAGTAGTGGTGGATAACTGTTTGTCAGGTTGGAGGCCGGTGACTAGTGCTGTGCCTCAGGGATCTGTACTGTGTCCGATGTTGTTTGTCATATACATTAATGATCTGGATGATGGGCTGGTAAATTGGATTAGTATGTATGCAGATGATACTAAGGTAGGTGGCGTTCTGGATAATGAAGTAGCTTTTCAAAGCTTGCAGAGAGATCTAGGCCAGTTAGAAGAGTCGGCTGAACGATGGCAGATGGAGTTTAATGCTGAGAAGTGTGAAGTGCTACATTTTGGGAATGAATAATCCAAATAGGACATACAAGGTAAATGGTAGGGGATTGAAGAATGCAGTAGAATAGAGTGATCTGGGAATAATGGTGCATAGTTCCCTGAAGGTGGAATCTCATGTGGATAGGGTGGTGAAGAAAGCTTTTGGTATGTTGGGCTTTATAAATCAGAGCATTGGTAATTTGGAGTTGGGATGCAAAGTTAAAATTGTACAGGGCATCGGCAAGGCCGAATTTGGAGTATTGTGTGCAGTTCTGTTCACAGAATTATAGGAAAGATGTCAACAAAATAGAGAGAGTACAGAGAAGATTTACTATAATGTTACCTGGGTTTCAGCATCTAAGTTACAGGGAAAGGTTGAACAAGTTAGGTCTTTATTCTGTGGAGCGTAGAAGGTTGAGGCTGAACTTGATAGAGGTATTTAAAATTATGAGGGGGATAGATAAGAGTTGACGTGGATAAGCTATTGCCATTGAGAGCATGGGAGATTCAAACAAAAGTACATGAGTTGAGAGTTAGGGGGCAAAACTTTAAGGGTAACACGAGGGGGAATTTCTATACTCAGAGAGTGGTAGCTGTGTGGAACGAGCTTCCAGTAGAAGTGGTAGAAACAAGTTTGGTATTGTCATTTAAAGTAAAATTGGATAGGTATATGGACAGGATAGGAATGGAGGGTTATTGCCTGAGTGTGTGCCAGTGGGACTAGGTGAGAGTAAGTGTTCGGCACGGATTAGAAGGGCCAAGATGGCCTGTTTCTGTGCTGTAATTGTTATATGGTTATATGAAACTCCTCCCGTGCCCAGTGACCAGGGTGCAGAACTGGGTGTGGTGAGCAGCAGCAATAATTGCAGAGTTCAGCACCGACAGTCACTCTCGAAATTACATTCAGCAATGGTGCTGGACAAATATCCAGCATGCAGCTTATTGAAACTTTCTCCCCAGTGTGAACCCAGTAGTGTGTCACAAGATTAGATAACTGAGTGAATCCCTTCCCTCATTCACAGCAGGTGAACAGCCTCTCCCCAATGTGAATTCACTGATGCTCATTTGGTGGAGATGGCTGAGAGAATCTCTTTCCAATGTTTGAGCAGGTGATTGGCCGCTACCCAGAGTGAACTCGCTGGTGTTTCAGTAGATGAGATGACCGAGTGAATCCCTTCCCACATTCACAGCAGGTGAACGGCCACTCCCCAGTGTGAACTGACTGGTGTGCCAATAGGGTGGATGATCTAGTGAAATGCTTTCCACAGTCTGAGCAGGTGTACGGCTTCTCCCTAGTGTGAACTCGTTGGTGACTCTGTAGTTCGGATAAATGAGTGAATCCCTTCCCACAGTCTGAGCAGGAGAATGGCCTCTCCCCGGTGTGAACTCGTTGGTGACTCTGTAGGTGGGATGACTGAGTAAAAGCCTTCCCACAGACTGAGCAGGTGAACGGCCTCTTTCCAGTGTGTACTAACTGGTGTCTCTGTAGGTGAGACAATAAAGTGAATCCTTTCCCACAGTCTGGGCAGGTGAATGGCTTCTCCCCAGTGTGAAATCGCTGGTGTCTCAGTAGATCAGATGACCAAGTGAATCTTTTCCCACAGTCTGAGCAGGTGAACGGCTTCTCCCCAGTGTGAACTCGCTGGTGACTCTGTAGGTGGGATGACTGAGTGAATGTCTTCCCACAGACTGAGCAAGTGAATGGCCTCTTTCCAGTGTGTACTGATTGGTGTCTCTGTAGGTGAGATAATAAAGTGAATCCCTTCCCACAGTCTGGGCAGGTGAATGGTTTCTCCCCAGTGTGAACCCGTTGATGACTCTGTAGGGTGGATGACTGAGTGAATCCCTTCCCACAGTCTGAGCAGGTGAATGGCTTCTCCCCAGTGTGAACTCGTTGGTGACTCTGTAGGGTGGATGACTGAGTGAATCCCTTCCCACAGTCCGAGCAGATGAACGGCCTCTCTCCAGTGTGAACTCGCTGATGTACCTTCAGCTTAGATGAGTAAGTGAATCCTTTCCCACAGTCCGAGCAGGTGAACGGCCGCTCCCCAGTGTGAACTCGCTGGTGAGCCATTAGGTCAGATGACCGAGTGAATCCTTCCCCACAAATTCAGATGAACAGCCTCTGCCCAGTGTGAACTGACTGGTGTGTCCACAGGTGGGATGACAGACTAAATGCTTTCTTACACACAGAACAGGTAAATGGCCTTGCCCAGTATGAACTTGCTGATGTACCTTCAGTTGAAATGACAGACTGAATTCATTCCCACTTTCTGAGCAGATGAATGGGATCCCCTGTGTAAAATGACAGACATGCCAGTTAGTCAGATGATCAAGTGAATCCCTCCCCACAGTCTGAGCAGGAAAGATGATCGAGTGAATCCCTTGCTCCACTTCTTAAATATCTGGACAGAGACAGCAAAACTGGTGTGTTTTGTTGGAATTCCCATGGACAAATTCCTTGTCATTTTTAACCTGTAAAAAGATTTACAAAATCCATCAACGAATGAAGGACAACATTTCAGATGAGATCACTATAGTTGTCAAGGTGTGATCTGTCATCACACTGTTACAGCGAGGTACAACCCAAGTTGGAGAGAGAAATTATCTTCTAACTGGGCACAGTGCTGGTATCTGAAATCAAACTCTCTGATGCTCTTCCTGTCTCTGTATGAATGGGGCATTTTTTCCATCTTCAAACTGTTACTTGGATCAGTTTGACTCTCTCCATTGGTATTATTCCCTGTTCCCATTGAGCTGCATGGGTGCCTGGCCCCACAGTAACTGAAACACTCTCATGAAAATAGGCTTTGTTGACATGCAGCTGGGATTTTCCTTTCGGTACTGTTAATTTAAAGTGCCAGTTTTAATGCCATGTAAATATCTCCTACTCAGATGTATGGTTGGTATGCACAGCTGTTAAAAGGAATTCAAGTGAATGTTAGTATTATTTAAGGTTCTTGTCAGTCATGGAAAAGTACAACACAGATGCAGGCCCTTTGGCCCATCTAGTTTGTGTTGAACTATTTAAATTGTCTACTCACATACCCCTACCATCCAGGTACATATACAAACCTTTTAGATGTTGAAAATGAGCTCGCATGCACCACTTGTGCTGGCTGCTCATTCCACACCCGGATGACCATCTGTGTGAAGAAGTTTCCCCTCATATTGCCCTTAAAGTTTCACCTTTCACCTTTAACACATGGCCTCTGGTTGTAGTCCCACCCCATCTTAGTGGTAAAAGCCAGCTTGCATTTACCTCATCTATAGCCCTCACAATTGTGGTACACCTCCATCAAAATTTCCCCTTAATCTTCTACATTCCAAGGAATAAAGCCCAGACCTGTTCAATTTCTCCTTATAACCTGTCCTCCAGACCTGACAACATCCTTGTGAATTTTCTCTGAACTCCTTCAAACTCTTTTACATCTTTCCTGCAGGTTGGTGTCTAAAACTACACACAATACTCCAAATTCTGCATCACCAATATCTTGTACAAAGTCAACATAACATCTATCTCCAGTACGCAGTACTTCGGTTCACGAAGGCCAATGTGCCAAAATCTTTCATTCCATCCCTATCGAACTGTGACACCACTTTCAGAGAAAACCTGTATTTCTAGATTCCTTTCTTCTACAACACTCCTCAGAGCCCGACCAGTCACTGTGTAAGACCTACCCTGGTAGGTCCTACCAAAGTGCAACACCTCACACTTGTCTGCATTAAATTCCATTTTCCATTTCTCAAGCCATTTTCCGAGCTGGTCCAGTTCACACTGTAAACCATGATAGTCTTCCTCACAGTCCACTACACCCCCAGTCTTGGTGTCATCCACAAATTTGCTGATCCAGCTAAACATGTTATCATCCAGATTACTGATATAGATGACAAACAACAACAGATCCATCACTGATCCCTCTGGCACACCAATAGTCACAGGCTTCCAGTCAGAGAGGCAACCATCTGCTACCACACTCTGGCTTCTCCCAAAGAAACTGTCTCATCCAATTTACTGTCTCATCTTGAATGCTGAGTAACTGAACCTTCTTGACCAACCTCCCATATGAGACTTTGCCAAGTGCCTTGCCAAAGTTCATGCAGACAACATCCACTGCCTTGCCTTCATCCAATTTCCTGATAACTTCCTCGGGAGACTCTGTAAGGTTGGTTAGACATGACCTACCATGCACAAAGCCATGCTGTCTATCCTTAATCAATCCACAACTATCCAAATACTTATATATCCGGTTCCTGCACATGTGCAAAAAATCACACCGATCTATTTTGTTACCTCATGTGGATTACCATTCTGATCTTCCAGAGGTTTAATTTTTTCCCTTGCAATCTTTTTGCTCTTAACCTATCTGCAGAATCCCTGAGGATTCTCCTTCACCTTGTCTGCTGGGGCAACCTCATGCCTTCTTTTATTTCTTTCATAAGTGTTCACTTGAATTTCCTGTACTTCATAAGTACCCCATTTGTTCTTTATCTGCCTGTACCTGGTATGCACCTCCTATTTATAGATTTGGGTGATGAAAGTCAAAGGGGTGATAGAGCTGCATGGTGGGAGGAGGGCGTATGTGGGGGGTGGGGGTTAAACTAAAGTTGCAGGGGGCTGGAATAATGGAACAGAGGGTGGAGGGGTTTTGGAGACAGTTGTTGTTCTGTCCTCAGACAAAGTCAGGAATAGTGCAGTGACTATGCTGACCCCTGTATATTTCAATACAAGGAGCAGTGTAGGACAGGCAGATGTGTTCAGGGATGGATCAACACCTGGAATTATGACACCAGGATCTGGCAACTGTGACAGGCTGCTTTATGGAAAAGGTGTGCTTGGTAAATGGGAGGCCTTCAAATCTAAATATTGATAGTACAAAGCGGGTATGTGCTTGTCAGAATAAAAGGAAAAGGTAGAAACTGTAGGGAACCTTGGTTTTTAAGAGATATTGAGACCCTGGTGAAGGACAAAATGGAGTTGCACAACAGGGATAGGCAGGCAGGTTGTTACGGAGTATAAGAAATGCAAGAGAACACATAAGAAATAAATCAGGATGACTAAAAGAAGGCATGAGATTCCCCTCGCAGAAAAGATGAAGGATAATCCTCAGGGATTCTAGAGATAGATTAAGAGCAAAAGGATTGCAAGGCACAAAGTTGGTCCTCTGGAAGACCGGAATGGCAATCCACGTGTGGAACCAAAGCAGATGGGAAGATGTTAAATATTTTTTCATCTCTATTTACTCAGGAGATGGACACAGGGTATATGGGAGTGTGAAAAAGTGGCATTAAAATCCTGGACCCTGTACAGTTTAAAGAAGAGAAGT
The DNA here is from genome assembly GCF_048418815.1 of Hemitrygon akajei. NCBI lineage: Eukaryota > Metazoa > Chordata > Chondrichthyes > Myliobatiformes > Dasyatidae > Hemitrygon > Hemitrygon akajei. Next base: position 488,713 of record NW_027332051.1, read on the forward strand.
TATTTTGCTGTTCAAAATAGAACATCGAAATCTACAGCGTATTCCATGCCATTCAGCCTAAAATGTTGCGCTAACAATGTAACTTACTCTAGTAACTGCCTAGATTTTAGAAAAAATCATGGACCCTGTACAGATTAAAGAAGAGGAGCTGTTTGCTATTCTGTGGCAGATTAGGGTGGATACATCTCCAGGGCATGACAAGGTAGAAACTGCATAGCCCTCTAATTTTCTAAGTTCCATGTACCTATCTAAGAGTCTGTTAAAAGACCCCATTGTACCTGCCTGGACCACTGCTACTGGCAGTGCATTCCACCCACCCACCACTCTCCGTATAAAGAACTTACCCCATGACATCCCCTCGGTAACTATTTCAAAGCACCTTAAAACTATGCCCCCTCATGTTAACCATTTCAACCCTGGAGAAAAATCTTCTGGCCACCCACACGCTCAATACCCCTCATCATTTTATACACCTAAAAAAGGCTCTAAATATAAACAAGGAAATTATACATTGCACAATCTACTTTCCACAATTCAGTACACTTACACAGACAGGTGTGTAAAAAGGGCCCAAAGGATATCAGGGAACAACAGGCCAAATTCACCACCACCACAAACTGTTCCTGCTGTGACCATCGAGGTAATAGTACCACAGCAAAAGGACCAACAGGCTCCGGGACATCATCTTCCACCAGGCCATCAGACTGATTAATTCATGCTGATACAATTGCATTTTCCTCATGTTTATGAAGTATGTATGTGATAAAGTCAACTCAATTCACCCTCTCCACTATCTGTTCTGTCATTCTGACTCCCATACCTTCTACAGCTTATTGTAACCACATCACCTCTCCCCCCCACCAGCAAGCCTTACCACTAGGATATTCATCCCCTGTTGTTCTGTTCCACTAACTAACGAATCCCCTATCAGCTATTTGACTTTCCTTTGCCAGGTAATTCCCCCCAATAAAGTGGTCTACTGTTGTTGTGTGGGATATCAACAAGAGTACTCTGCTATTTAACCTTATTCCCCTTCCTGGCTCTCACCCAGTGTCCTGTGTCCTGAACCTTGGGTGTAACTTACCCATATTCATGTCATATCTATCACCCCCTCCAACTGCTGGATGATCTGGAATTCACCCATTTCAAATTCCAGCTCCTTGAAGTGCAGGGTTACAAGCTGCAGCTGGATGCACATCTTGTAGGTGAGGTCATCAGGGACACTGGAGGTCTCCCCACCTTCCCACCAATGTCCCCTCTAATTTGTAATGACCCTTGTGCACATAAACCTTGTACTGTGCATTTTTTTACCCAGTGACAACATGCGCACAGTGAATTTAATATAGAGAGGAATTCATTTTCACAGCTGGCAAATCACTGTCGATAGGAAATTTGACCTCTTCTGGGTTTGATCCAGTTCATCTGCACTCTCACACAACCTATGTAGCAGGCCTGGAATGGGTAATGAAGGATTTTCTCACCAAAGCCTTTGCATATTGTCAATATCTGGTTGGCTTGCTAAATGATGCTTTAAAACAGGGGTGTCAAACTCATTTTAGGTCACGGGCCGGATTGAGCAAAATGCAGCTTCATACGGGCCGGATCAGTCGGACGCGTGCGAACGCAGCTTTCGTTGCCTCCGTTTTTTCAGCCTGCTCTCATGTGTCTCAGCCTCTGCTATAACTACAAAGTGTTTTTCTTTACAAATTTGGTTTCTTATGAAGAAGACTGCCAAGCAAGACTGCCGAATAAACACTAAAAACCCTGAAAACCTGGTACCTGAATAAACTCAGCATTAGCCATATCATACGCCATAGGCTCTTCGATTACTGGGGCCAGCTTTAATAGTAATTAGATATTATCTCACGGGCCTTGAGTTTGACATATATGCTTTAAAAAGTCAGATTTCCAAATATCAAGCCATTTCTTACTTGCAAATTCTCCAGCAACTTTTGCATCATCACAATGCACACATGTATCACCAGTTTCTGTAGTGTACATAAATATTTCCCATGAATCCTCTCCCAGGTGACAGATGGTGGTGAACTCATTGATGGCAATGTAGTCCGTCTCATTGGAGTCTGGCACATTCCAGATGTGAAAGCTACTTGTTTAATATCATTATGTACCCAGAGAGAATGGGACAAAATATCTTCTCACCGGTAGAAAAGTCCAGAACAAGAGGAGTTTGAACAAGCAACACACACACAAAATGCAGGAGGAACTCAGCAGACCAGGCAGCAACCATCGAAAAGTGTACTAATGATGAATTCCGCCGGCATTTTGTGTTTGTTGTTTGGATTTCCAACATCTGTGGATTTTCTCTTATTAAGGATTGGAGGTAGAACAAAGGTGGCTTTCTCACAGCTGATGTAAAAAAAAGTCCCCTTTCTCCGAGTTCCTAATCCTTGCATTCAGATAGCTGGAGCTCAGCTCTGTCTGAGAGATGCATTGGCTCCCATTCCCTCATCAGCCCTAAGCTCCCCGGGGCCCGTGCACGGATCGTGGGGATGACAGAGAGGGAAAAAAAAGACAGGACTGTCCCGGGATTGCGGGCCATAATGGCCGCACCTCAAGGGCATTGTCCCGAAGTTGGAGTTTAAATTAGCTGAATGGAGAATAACTCTCACCTGCATTGAAATTTTCCAAGGCCTTTTCTGTACTGCGCGCATACGTGTACACAGTGACGTCAACAGCACTGACGCCTGCTCATTCGATCGGTGCATCAGCGCCGGCCAAAAACTGTGACGCAAGTCCTTATGGGTAATCACGACGCCATTAAACATTTCTGCAAGCACTGGTTCAATGTCCATACCTCATTTTTTTTCGTGTGTATAGAAAAATCAGCAGCTGTTTTAACGCAGAAAGCGGCTCCCATATACAATATACTCAATATCAACGTGTATCTCATGCCAAGGTAAAATGCAAATGTGAAACACGAGAGATTCTGCAGTTACTGGAAATACAGAGACGTACACACACAAAATGCTGAAGGAGCTCTGCAGTTCAGGCAGCAACTAAGCAGAGGAGTACACAGTCTAGTCATACTGAAGGGGCTCGGCCTAAACGTAGACTGTTTATTCCTCTCCATATTTGCTGCCTCATCTGTTGATTTCCACCAGTATTTTGCAGAACTTAACCACCTTCTTTTTCGGTCAGCCAGTTTCCAAATATTTCTGATCTTTCTTTTGTAGCCGCATGCTGCTGGTCTGATTCCTCCTCCTCGTAAACTCTGTACTGCATCCTTCTCCGGAGCCCCAAAGCCCTGGCTCAGGCTGGCAACTCTCTGGTTTCTGACTCTGCTCCATCGAAGATTCATTCACTAGTCTGCTGTCAGACTTTAGAGGTGCATTGTTTTACGAAACCGCGGGTTCGTTTACTTGAGTGTCGCTTTAAGTGCCAGAGTAAGGCGGGACTGTGACGTCAGAGAGAGTGAGAGCGAGAGAGAGAGAGAGAGAGAGCAGCTGTTGGAACTTCAGCTTCTCACTGCTACGAGTTGGAACTCTTCCATGCCCAAAAGACTGGGTTGATCATCAGCACGCAGTGCACAACGTATGTGTGACTGTCACTTCGTATAATTCATACGTGTGGATTTGTTGGAGTATCCCGTGCTATCACTTCTGTTGGCCATTACCTGGAATCGGGGTGTTCTGTGGTAACCACTTGAAGACGATATTCCTGTCACTGTCACCTGGTGATATTTTGAAGTGAATTTCGGAACGAATCGACGGCTAAGATCTTCGGCGACTGTTATTTCGTTTACCCAGCGTAAAATGTGTGTGGAATTCTTCGTAATTGCCTTCTCTCTACATGTTCGTGTGGATTTACAAATCTCTCCTTTCACTCACTTATTCCGTGGATTACTGAACTTTTCTACTTTACCATCTTAAGACTTTAAACATTGTTTCCCAAGCTTGATAGTTTAGGAGCTACATATACGCATTACACTGTTAACTTCTGTTTATTTTGTTTAATCTTTTATATTTGGAGTAGATACTAGTAAAGATAGTGGATTTAACATCGAAACCAGACTCCATTAGTGATCTGTTGCTGCTGGTACGTAACAATTGCAACAACCCAGCTGTCTGAGGCACAGTCCTTTAAAATTGGTGAAAATGACCCAAAACGTTGAAAAGAGCGGGGAAGAAGGAGTTTAACCAACTTCGTCCGGAGCCCTGAAGAACGTCACAACCACAGTGAGCTCGTCGTCTTATTCAGCCCGGAGAAAATCATGCAGGGAATTCATGCAGGTGTATCAGATGATGAGAGGCATTGGTCGTGTGAATAGCCAGAGGCTTTTTCCCAGGGCTGAAACGGCTAACACGAGGGGCAGAGGTTTAAGCTGCTTGGAAGTAGGTACAGAGGAGATGTCAGAGCAAAGTTTTTTAAACAAAGAGTGGTGTGTGTGCGTGTGGAATGGACTGCGGGCGACGGTTGTAGAGGCGGATAGAATAGGGTCTTTTAAGAGACTCTTAGATAAGTACATGGAGCTTAGGAAAATAGGTGGCTATGCGGTAGGGTAATTCCAGGCAGAGTTAGAGTAAGTTACATGGTCGGCACAACACTGTGGGCCAAAGCGTCTGTAATGTGCTGTAGATTTCTATGATTTTATGAAATTCAAGGGAAATCTCCTAGAGTGGCGACTAGCTGCAACCGGTAATCACAGGGAGATTGAATGGGGAGTGGCAGGGATATATTTCTAAATACTGATATGGAACAGAAACATGGGCCTCTCTAGTGTACATTCTGAGTCCGGCAGAGACAGTCAGTACCTGAGACACGGGATTTGAAACAGAACTGGTTTATCATTCACAGATCCACAATATTAAACATCAGTCCAGTTTAAGGTTAACATCAGCAAAACAGACTCCTCCAATGCTCAGTGACCAGGGTTCAGTCCTGGATGCGACGAGCAGCCACAAGAACTGCAGAATCTGACAGTAACAGTCCCTCATGATCCTGCAGCTGCCTTCAGTCACTGTGAAGGTTAAACATTTAACACGGAGCTGATTTGAACTTCCTCCCTGATGTGAAGTTGCTGGTGTTGCCGTAGCTGGGAAGATTGAGTAAAACTCTTTGCTCACTCCGGACAGAAATGTGGCCTCAATTTATTGTGAACTCACCGGAGCATCACAAGGTGGGTTAACTGAATGAGTCTCTTCGCACACACGGAGCAGGTAAACGGTCGCTTCCCAGTGCGAAGCTGTTGGTGTATCTGCGATGGCCGATTGAATCCCTTCCAAAATGAGAGCCAGTGAATGACATCAACACGTACAAACAAGCTGGATAAACTCAGCATCCGTTGAAACGAGCTGTCAATTTTTCGGGCCGAGACACTTCGTCAGTGAATGACATCACACTGCTATCAACGTCGTGGCAATGTATCCAATCAGATCACGAACATGGACACGTGATCGGGCTGTCTTGCAGCGAGTGGCGCTGTCTTCTCCCGCATCTCCGCCCCCACATTCAAGGATCGGCGACATTCAAGCGCTGGTGAACTGACAGATACAGCGGAAACAACGTTTGAGATTCCGATACACAAATCCCTTGATCTTTCTACACTGTTGAAAGTTTACAAAGCACGTCACTGGGAGAAGGACAACATTTCAACTCAGATAATTTTAGTCTCCATTGTGTCTTCTGATAAAAACACTGTCACAGCTCAAAACAATTTGGAGGAACAAGACTTCATCTTCTAACTGGCTACAGTTCCGGCATCAGGGACAATATCAAACTCTCCGCTTCCCTCTCTGTATCAAAATGGATCATTCCTCCCCTTCATCAGTCTGTCACTTGGCTCAGTTTGTCTGTCTCCTTCGCATTCTTAGAAGGATGAGAGGGGATCTGAATGAAACAGGTAAGATTATTAATGGATTGGACACGCTAGATCACATTTTATTTACACGGCTGCCACCAGAAACTTTCTTCTTCTTCTTCTTCTTCTTCTTCTTCTTCTTCTTCTTCTTCTTCTTCTTCTTCTTCTTCTTCTTCTTCTTCTTCTTCTTCTATTATTATTATTATTATTATTATTATTATTATTATTATTATGTCCCTCCTGGCATTTGACGGTGGTAAACTCAGAGTCAGCAATGTTATTGAACCTCAGGAGTAGGTGACTGAGGGAGGAGGAAGAGCAGTCAGCAGAGGGGCGTGTCCAGACAGGTATACAAAGATGGGACCCGGAGTGATTGGGCTGAGGAAGGGGAAAACAGAAATAAATCAAAGATGGCGTGCAACGGAGATTATAGAAAGAACAGGCAGGAGATGAAGCTTAATCAAAACCAGTGGCATGAGTTACAGGGCAATAGAGTCATTGTGCAATTAAAACAGAAAGCAGCACATACTGGACTGAGAGTGCTGTATTTGAATGCACGCAGCATCAGGAATACAATGGACAATCTTGAAATCCACCTACAGATTGGCAAACATGACGCTGTGGCTATCTGTGAAACTTGGCTAAAGAATGGCGGCCATTTGCAGCTGGAAGTCCAACGATGTACGGTGTATCTGAAAGAGAGGGGAGTAGGCACAGGAAGTGGTGTGGCCCTGTGTACAATATTAAATCATTGGATGGAGATGACATATGACTGGAAGGTGTAGAGTCTCTATGGGTTGAATTAAGAGCAGGGATGCGATGGTGAGTCTCTGTAAGGCACTCGTGAGATCACACAGACTATTGTGTGCAGTTTTGGGATCCTTATTTTAGAAATGATATACTGTCATTGTAGAGGGTTTAGAGAAGATTCACTAGAATTATTCCAGCAATGAAAGGTTTACCATATGAGGAAGGTCTGACAGCTCTTGGGCTGTGTCCCTTGGAGTTCTGGAAAATAATAGGGATCTCATAGAAACATTCTGAATGTTAAAAGACCATTAAAGATTAGATATGGCAAAGTAAATTTCCAATGGTAGGGGATACTAGGACAAGAGGGGATGTCTTCAGAATTGAAGGACGTCCATTTTGGAATGGAGATGCGGATAAATTACTTCAGTCAGTGGGTGGTAAATCTGTGGAATTTGTTGCCATGAGGGGCTGTGAAGCCAAGTCATTGGGTGTATTTAAGACAGAGATAGATAGCTTCTTGATTAGCCAGCGCATCAAAGGGTATGGGACCAAGTCAGGGGAGTGGAGATGACAGGAAGAATTGGAACAGCCCATTATTGAATGACGGAAAGACTCGGTGGGCCGAATGGCCAACTTCTGCTCCAATATTTTATGGACTTATGGTCTATTCCACTGTTTGTCCCTGCCAAAGTGCAGCCAATATTTCTGGATGCCTGACCCATTCATATGAGAATTTAACCTTTACTATTTTTCTGAGCTTCTCATCAATGTGGACAGTTCAGTTAAGCTTTGCTCCAGAATATCCACACAATTAAAAGTGTTTAGTTTAGTTTTTTTTGTTTATTTTTGCACTACTTATATAATTTAACGATTTAATATGTATATTATTGTAATTCATAGTTGTTAAAATCTATTGTTATGAATTAGGTTCTCCTGTTGCCGCAGAGACAACAGATTTCATGACATATGCCGGTGCTATTAAACCTGATCCTGATATTGATATGGGAGACACACCACCGGTCACCTGATCCCAGTTACCGCAGATCGTAATGCGAGATTGAAGCCTTTTCCATTTATTTGCATTCCTCAGAAATTACAACAGTCAGTAAAGTTTCCTTCTGAGTTTCCAAAGCAGAAGCTCAGTCTGTCTAATATTTCCACACAATTAAAATGGGGATATTGTTTATTCATATCACGTACTGAGCTACAGTGAATAGCTTGCCTGACGTACCATCCACACAGATCAATACGTTACGACAGTACATTGAGTTGATATATGACAAGACAATAACTGTAACAAAGCATTATGGCTGCAGAGAAAGTGCAGTGCAGATAGACATATGGTGCAGGGTCACGTCGAGTTACACTGTGAGGTCGATTACATTTTATCATTCATTTGGCTTATAACCACAGACAGGAAGCCGACCTTGAGCCGGGTGGTTCGCGCTTTAAAGCTTTTGTATCTCTTCCCCGATGGGGAGCGGGTTTTGCAGCAAGAATGTCCAGATTGTGAGGATCTTTGAGTACATGGCCTGCTTTTCCGAGGCAGGGGAAGTGTAGGAAGAGTCCATGGAGGGGAGGCTTGTTTCTCTGATGTTCTCTGCTCTCCAAAGTTCTCTGCAGTTCCTTGCAGTCATGGGCAGAGCAGTAGCCATACGAAGGCGAGAAGTATCGACAAGAATCTCAGAGACCTCGGCCTTCACCCTGTCTTGTGTAGCTGGATCCTGGACTTCCTGTCAGATCGCGAGAGTGGGCTCCCTCACCTCTGTCTCTCTGACCCCCAGCACACATACCCCACAGAGGTGTCTCCTTGCCCCCTCCTTTACTCTCTGTATATCCATGACTTGTGTCGTCACCCACAGCTCCAATCTGCTTATTAAATTTGCTGAGGACACTACACTGACTGGCCTAATCTCAAATAATAACGAGACAGCCGACAGAGAATAAGTCATCACCCCGACACAGTGGTGTCAAGAAAACAACCTCACCCTCATTGTGTCAAAAACAAAGGAGCTGGTTGTGGATTACAGGAGGAATAGAGACAGGGACCAAATTCAACATGTTCAAGTCTGTTATTGCACATTTTAATATTGATCATGACAGAACGTACTGTATTTAAAATACGGTTACTGACATGTTTATAGATAATAGATTGTTACTGACAGAGAATCCTATAACCTGTGTTCCGTGTGTTATCTGAATGTACTTGCCTGTGATGCTGCCACAAGTCAGTGTTTCTCTGTACCTGTACCTTCCCGTACTTGTGAACTTGGCAATAAATTCAACAGGACCTGAGAAATCTCAGTGAGATTTGATCAGTGATGATCATCTTGGCAGCTCGGTAGGTCGAATGTATGAGTCACACACTGTTAAATGCAAAACCCTGAGCAGTGGTGATCAGAAGGATCTCAGACTCCAAGTTCATCGCTCCCTGAAAGAGACCGCACAGATTGATCGGGTGGTTAAGAAGGCAAATGGCGTGGTTGTCTTTATTAGTTGAAGCTTTGAGTTCAAAAGTCGGGAAGTTGTGTTGCTGCTGTTACGAGCCTGCGGTCGTACTGTGACTGTTTCTTTAAGAGCGCCGGCGTGAGGAGGCGGGACTATGACGTCAGTCACAGGCTGACAGCGCTAACTGTGGATTAACCATAAGAGAGAGAGAGCGATCTGCAGACAGGCAGTCGGTCAGTCTAAAATGAGAGAGAGAGACTGGAAAAGCTGATCGCTTCAGTTAGTCGCAGCTGAGGCTTGGAAATCTCCTCTGCCCACAAGAGTGGGTTGATCATCGGTACACGGAACCACAACGAATGTGTGTGGCTGTCACTTCGTATAATCCATTGGAATGGATTGTGGAATATCTTGGCGGACGGCTTGTGATAACCATTGCCTGGGTATGTTGTGTGGCAACCCCGGGTAGACGGTATTCCTGTGATAGGTCACTTTCGCTGATAACTCGTAAGTGGACGGATTCAAAGGATAAGATCTTCGTCGACGGTTATATTGAAGTAACGGCCTTTTCTCTACGTTTCACCCTGGATCACAAATATCTCTCTCCCACCATTTATTCCGTGGATTACTGAACTTTCCTACTTTACCATCACAAGACTCTGAGCTTTGTTCCCTCAGGCTCGATAGTTTGGGAGTTATATTTACACAAAACACTGTTACCTTTCCTTTATTTCGTTAAGTTACTGTAAGTAGATACTAATAAAGACATGGTTTAACATCAAAACCAGACTCCAGTGTGAAGTCTATTGCTGCTGGTTCGTTTCTCAAACGTTACAGTTCGTGACACAGCTTTATAAAACTAGTTAGGCCACATCTGGAGTTTTTCTGACAGTTCTGGGCGCCCCCATTCTCGGAAGGATGTCGGGGCTTTGGAGAGGGTGCAGAAGAGGTTTACCAGGATATTGCCTGGATTAGAGGGCATGAGCTATAACGAGAGGTTGGACAAACTTGTGTTGTTTTCTCCAGAGCGGCGCAGGCTGGGGTGAGACTGGATGGACATTTATAAGATTACGAGAGGAGTAGATACAGTGAACAGACGATATAATTTTCCTGCGGGTTGAAATGTCTGACACATTTAGGGTGAGAGGCGATGTGAACGGCAAGTTTGCTTCTTTACAGAGTGATGGGGAGCTGGATCTTTCTCTGGGGGTGTGAGACCCCACGGGTCACGTGATATCGTTTGCCCCTCCCATTTAACCGCAGATGGGCAGTATCTGGGCATCTGCCTCCGAGGCCCCGCCCTCCTAATGACGCAACAATTACTTCGCGCATGCTCACAGTCTACAGGCGGGCGGTGTGCTCGCTTCCACAGTGCTGAAGTATGTCAGCTCCCGGATCGGCAAAGGGTTCCCGCCTCCTGGGTGGGGAGCCGGGGGTCGGGATCACTGTCTGCGGGCCGAAGATATCACTTTCCCATCGGTGAGTACTGAGACCGATCCCGAGTGAGGAGATCCGATGTTAGCCATGAGCTCCGAACCGAGGGCCAATTTCTCATATAGTACCCAGTTATCTGGGCTCGTCAGAAATGTGTCGGCTTCACTGAATCTGCATTGAGCGATCCAAACCAGGAGCCCAGGCTGCCTATTTCCGCGGAATTGAAACGGACGTCCCGCGAACAGGTCACGTGAGGCTGTGCGCCGCAGATGTGCTCCGCCTTTCCCTTTGTGACGGACGATCACGTGGTGTGTGCCCACCGTCCGCGGATGGATGGTGATGCGGGATGGTGGGGGAAGTGGAGGGATGTGTGGTGAAGTAAACCTACCGAATGCTGCAAAGCCTGGATACAGTGGGCATGGAAAGTTTGCGATTGACAGCACGGTGTCAGAGTAAAGATGCTTCCCTTTAAAACTGAGATGAGAAAAATTTCTTCAGCCAAAAGATGTCTGATTTGTGGAATTTGTTGCCACAGATGGTGGTTGAGGCTGTCATTTGGGTATATTTATGACAGAGATTAATATACTCATGATTGCTAAGTAGCTTCAGGGTTACAGGAGGAAGGCAGGAATATGGTGTTGGAATAAATCTCAGCCATGGTTGAGTGGTGGGGCAGACTCGATGGATCGAATCACCTAATTCTGTCCCTACATCTTATGTCTTACAATGACTGAATGATGGCTCCTTCCTATCCCATATCAGGTTTTGTGACGTGTCAGGGACAGATTTGTTCACTGAGATCGTTATATTTGTCTTCAATGTTTAGATTTCAGAGAGCAGAAATATTTTGTTCTCCTTTGTATTGTTAACATGGTTCGTTATCTCTCATGTTAAAGTTACACCTGCGGTGAGAGATTGATTGGAAGAAAAGCCCACAACTGGAAGCAAACCACGACTGAAGATGAGGGAACAGCAACATGTGAATCAGCCCGAGGATTGAGAGAACCAACTGGAGAGAAACCCTTCTGAGTCAGAGTTTCCATTGATTCAGTCAGGAGAAAGTTTGGTGAGTCTCATTTACTCAAATACTGGTCCTTTAGACATCACAGAACAGTACAAAGGAAGGTAGGGAATAATTGGAGTGAGACTGAATGTGCCCAGAAATACCAGTTATGCCTCTATCAGACCCAGTTGCAATCACTCCAGATCTGCTAATGTTCTGTCAGTAGCACAGCTCTTTAAACTCACACACATTCCCTCAGTGTTTGCTCATTTGAAGAGCTTGCATCTTCTGAAGTAGCTTTTGGTTGGTTCTGAGTGTAGAGAGGGAAAGAGGGGTGTTTATATTTACTATCTTGCAAAAAGAAGTAATTGTTTGCAATTACTTGCTGCAAACTCACTACCCATACCCCGTACATTCTCAACCAGATTAATAGCACAGATGACAAGTAGCAATGGGTGTTACCCTGGGGAGCTCCACGCGGCACGGGCCTTGACTCCAATAAACAGCCTCCCATCATCACCATCTGCTTCCTGCCATTGAGCTGTTCCCAGACTCTGGGCTCTGTGACAAACACAATGGTAGCAGCAAGATTAGACAGTGATTAATATAAAGAGAGATTTGTTACTTCCTGAAAGCTGTCTGATGCAATGGACCAGATCCTCCCTTGCTCACAACGTGATCTGCCCTAGGACCCATCCTCCCGGGTCACACTGTGTCCGATAACCCACATCCCCAACCTCCCTCCACCAGCCAGTAGCCCCACAACTTTCCCACCATTTACCCCACACCCGTACACATCAACAGATTCATGTCACCAACATCCTCTCTCACAGCTTGGGGAACCACAACCAACTGATCCTGCATTCCAGGCCCAGACTGTCCAGACGTCTGTCTCTATCCCGACCCTTTCCCCCGCAACCGACCTTCGATTTAGGTTGTCACGTAACCTGTAACCGGGTAACCAAACCAGCAGAAATGGAATGATACGTTGGAGTCTGGTGGTACTGTAACTAAAGGTGTTTATTAGTAAACTAAGTAATGCAGTATCCAAAATGCAAATATATATATACGACAGGTTAGCAATGATAAGTGTAGAAGTGTAGGAATACGAATCAAAACCGAGTTCTATCGTAGTCAAGGGGTAAATGAATAGTCTTAGAATAATGCAGAGTTCAGTTCAGTTCAGTTTGGGTTAAGGTAGTTGCTGTTGTGACGTTGGAGAGAGAGAGAGAGAGCGAACGAGAGATGAGCAGAATCAGCAGGCAAACCTTCCGTTGTCTTCTTGTTCCTTTGACCTGTTGTGGTCATCGATTATGACCCTTCCGTTCCCGGCTAGACCGTTCTTCAGTGCTGGACTTGTCACCCAGGCGAGGATGGACACACACACAAGCCCCCACTGGCCTGCCTTCACACACTGTGAGCTTTGGACCGATTCCCCCGAATCGATCCTCCAAGCCCCCACCTTCCTGTGGGTGCACAACACTCATTCAGTGTCCAGTGGCGTGTCTGCCTGTGTCTCAGCAGACTCGTCTTTTATCTCCCCAGCCGGGGTTCCAGCCATCCATCAGCTGATCATGTCCATCAAACTGGCCACTCCCTCCTGTCTCAGCAGGCACCTGACATCACTCTGCTGTGTCAGCAAGGATTCACACAAGCAGGCAAAGTCCTTGGGAGTAAAGTCAACAATCAGCGAAGAAGCCATAATTTTAAATCCTTGTGTCTCTCTCATTATCAGCATGTGCAGCATGGTGCCTCTCCCCTTCTTTATCTCTCCCTCTCGTTAGCAGCATAGTTCACGGGGGGCCAACTCTGGACCCCATCTCCCCATGGTTTTCTCATCACACATAACAATGTAAACCCAAGATCAGCTCCTTCCTCATCGCCACCCAACCAGGCTCAGAGCTCGTATGTGGCACCTTGTCAAAGGTCTGAAAATCCAAGTGCACAATATCAACCAATTGTCATTTGTCTACCCTGCTTATTATTTCTCAAAGTATTCCACCAAGTTCATCGGGCAAGATTTTCCCTTGAGGAAACAATGCTGACTCTGGCCTATTTTATCTTGTGCCTCCAAGTACCCTGAACTTACATCCTTAACAATCGACTCCAACATCTTTCAAGCCACTGTCAGACTAAGTGGCCTATAGTTTCCTTTCTTCTCCCTCTCTCCCTTCTTGAAGAGTGGAGTGGCTTTTGCAATGTTCCAGTCTTTCAGAACCATTCCTGAATTTAGTGATTCTTGAAGGATCATTAGTAATGCCTCCACAATCTCTCCAGCCACCTCTTTCAGAACTGTGGGTGTAAACCATCTGGTCCAGGTGACTTATCTGCCTTCAGATCTTCAGTTTCCAAAGAACCTTCTCTCTTGTTGTGGTACCTTCTGTACAGGTCCCACCTTCCCTAGGAGAGAGCCACAGAACCAAAAATCCTATCCTCTCCCCTTCCCTCCCCCCTCCACATGCCTGATGTCATGCATGGGTTTGCTACACCGGGGTCTGACATCATGTGTGTGGTACCTTACATATGTGGGTTTTTCTTGTGGTTGTGCAGTTTAATCTTTATTCCGTTCAGACAAGGGAGTGAGATCCAGTGTCACGTCCTCTCATTGTGGGCGGGCATTTTTTCATTCACTCCATTCCACTGTTATAACTTGCCGAAGTGCAGCCAATGTTTCGAGGTATATATCCCTATTAATGCAAGAAGGAAGCTGAGGAATTCCTGAGGAATAATGCTGAGGAATATTCAGTTTGCTTATAACAGCAGAATGCAAAATGTCCCTAGGCCTGGTGGTACGTTTTCTGTTTTTGTGTTTTCATTTATCTTCGACCCGATGGGTGGTTGAGAATTGAGAATGTCTGGTCTGGAGTTCTGGGAATCTTTAATTATGTTGCCTGATTTACTGAGGCAGCAGGAAGTATAGAGTGAGTCCATGGAGGGGAGGCTTGTTTCCATGATGTGCTCAGTGAAGTCCACAGTTCTGTGCTATTTCTTGAAGTCAACAGAAGAGAGTAGCCACACAAAGGTGTGATGTATCCGCATGGGAAACTTTTTATGGTGTAAACTTCAATTCGCCGGATCAATAACCACACCACAATCAGTTCATTATATTTTTCACGAGTTCACTTTATTCTTTTCCATGAATCATGGGAAGTTCACATCTGCAAATGTGCCGGGCTGTCCGTACCACTTTCTACAGGTTCCTCTGATTGAGGGAAGTACAGTTCCCGTACCAGGCAGTGATCCAGCCAGTCAAGATGCTCGCAATTGTCTCCCTGTAGAAATCTCTTAGGATTTGGGGCCCATACCAAACTTCTTCAACCATCTGAGGTGAAAAACACAGCTGGTATGTACAGACCATTTGAGATCCTTGGTGATGTTTATGTTGAGGAACTTAAAGCTGTTCACCATCTTAACCCCAGGTCCATTGACGTCAATAGGGGTTAGTCTGCCTCCATTCCTCCTGTCCTCCACAACCAGCTCCTTTGTTTTTGAGCCAATGAGGGAGAGTTTGTTCAGACCAGTCAGATGTTGTTCAGACCTCAGATAGAGTCAGCAATCAAATGGTTGAACATGGTGCGATGAAAGGGCTGAGCTGTGTATATCACAATGCAAGAAGCATCGTAGGAAAGCCAGATGAGCTCAGGACAGGGAATTATGATATTGTATCCATTCTTGGGACTTGGTTGCACCCAACAGTCTGAGGGATTTAGAGGAACAAATTTCCAGAGAGATCGCACGCCATGCCAAGTAACAACGGTTGATTCAGTAAGTGATTTTAACTTTCCAGATATTGTCTGTGACTTCCATGCTGTAAAAAGACTAGATGGGGTAGAGTTTGTCAAATGTGCCCTTACTCAGTCGGTAGGATTCCCGACGTAGAAGTGTGCAGGAAGCTGTTAGGAAATGATCCAGAGCTGGTGACAGAAATTAGTGATCATAATGCCAGGAGATTCAAAGTAAATATGGAAAAAGAGAGGTCTGGATCATGGGTTGAGATTCTCAATTGGAGAAAGGTCATTTCTGTGATATCAGAAAAGATCTGACAAGTGTGGTTTGGGACAGGCTGTTTTCTGGAAAAGGAGTACTTGGTAAGTAGGAGGCCTTCAGAAATGAAATTTTGAGGATGTAGAGCGTGTATGTGCCTGCCAAAATAAAGGTTGAATGGTAACTGGTGCAGGGAACCTGGGTTTTTAAGAGATATTGAGGCCCTGGATATGTTGTTCCTCTAAATGCCTCAGACTGTTGGGTGCTACCAAGACTCATTAATGACTACAATATCATGATTCAATGCACTGAGCTCATCTGACTTTTTCTAGTTGTCTTTTGTTGGTTTCCAAAAGCTTCCCAATAGTTTTTGCTCTTTTGTTTGCCCTCTCTTTGGCTTTTATGTTGGCTTTGGCTTCTCATTTTAGCCACAGTTGTGTCCTCCTGCCTTTCCAATGCTTTCACTTCCTCGGATGTATCGATCACTCAGCTCCCGAATTGCTCCCAGAAACTCCAGCCATTGCTGCTCCGTTGTCACTCCTACCTTTTCCCTTCCAAACAAGTTTGTCTAGCTTCTCTGTCACAGAAAGATACAGAAGTTCAGTATGGAAACAGGCTACTTGGCCCATCTAGTCAATGCTGAAAAAGCATTTAAGCTGTCTAATGCAACTACCTGCACCAGGACCATCGCCCTCCATACTCCTACCATCCAGGCTCCCATCCAAACTTCTTTAAAATGGTGAAACTGAGCTCATATTCATCACTCATGCTGACATCTCATTCCGCACTCTCACAACTATTTCAGTGAAGAGCTTTTCTACACGCTGCCATTAAATTTTCACCTTCGCCACTTACCCATGATCCTCTGGTTATCATCCCACCCAACCTCAGTGGAAAATGCTGCTTGCATTTACCCTATCTGCACCTTAATAATTTTGTATACTTCTAACAAAACGTCAAAGCAATGTATGATTCCCTTGTTTATGTTTAGAGCATATTTTAGGTGAAAAGATGATGAGGGGCATTCATCGTGTGTATCGCCAGAGGCTTTTTCTCCCAGGTCTAAAGTGGCTAACATGAGGGGCATAGTTTAAAGGTGCTTGGAAATAGATACCGAGAGTATGTAAGGGGTTAGTTTATTTACACAGAGAATGGTGGGTGCTTGTAATGAGTACCGGCTATTTGTGTGAGAGTGTTTCAGTTACTGTGGGGCCAGGCACCCATGCAGCTCAGTGGGAGCAGGGAATAATACCAATGGAGAGAGTCATAATGAGCCAGGTCACAGATTGGAGATGTTAGAAATGCCCCATTCTCATAGAGACAGGAGGAGCATCAGAGAATTGGATGGTCATTCTAGATACCAGCACTGTGCCCAGTTAGAAGATGACTTCTCTCTCCAACTTGGGTTGAAATTCACTGAAACGTTGTGAAGCCGAGTCAAGTGATCTCATCTGAAATGTTGTCTGTTGATGGACTTAGTAAATCTTTTTACAGGTTGAAAATGATGAGGAATTTGTCAACTGGAATCTCAAACATATCATGCCAGTTTTTCTGTCTCTGACCAGATATTTATGAAGTGGAGCAAGGGATTTACTTCATCTTCCTTCCTGTTCAGACTGTGGGGAGGGATTCACTCGATCATCTGACTGACTTCTACGCCCGTTATTTTACATGGGGGAACCCATTCACCTGCCCAGACTGTGGGAATGGGTTCAGTTGGTCGTCTCAACTGAAGGTACATCAGCAAGTTCATACTGGGACAAGGCCATTCACCTGTTCTGTGTGAGAGAAGGGATCCAGTCGGTCTTCCCACCTGTGGACACACCAGTCGGTTCACACTGGGCAGAGGCTGGTCATCTGCTGAATTTGTGGGGAAGGATTCACTCAGTCATCTGACCTAATGGCTCACCGGAGAGTTCACACTGGGGAGAGGCCGTTCACCTGCTCGGACTGTGGGAAGGGATTCAATTCCTCATCCCAACTGAAGGTGCATCAGCGAGTTCACACTGGCGAGAGGCCATTCACCTGCTCAGACTGTGGGAAGGGATTCACTTGCTCATCCCCACTGAGGGTACATCAGAGAGTTCACACTGGGGAGAGGCCATTCACCTGCTCAGACTGTGGAAAGGGATTCACTCGGTCATCTGACCTAATGGTACACCAGCTAGTTCACACTGGGGAGAAGCCGTTCTCCTGCTCAGACTGTGGGAAGGGATTCACTCGGTCATCTCAACTGAAGGTACATCAGAGAGTTCACACTGGAGAGAGGCCATTCACCTGCTCATACTGTGGGACAGGATTCACTCAGTCATCCTCCCTAATGAAACACCAGCGAGTTCACACCGGGGAGCGGCCATTCACCTGCTCGGACTGTGGGAAGGGATTCACTTGCTCATCGCAACTGAGGGTACATCAGAGAGTTCACACTGGGGAGAGGCCATTCACCTGCTCAGACTGTGGGAAGGGATTCACTCAGTCATCTCAACTGAAGGTACATCAGCGAGTTCACACTGGAGAGAAGCCGTTCACCTGCTCAGACTGTGGAAAGGGATTCACTCGGTCATCAGATCTAATGGTACACCAGCTAGTTCACACTGGGGAGAAGCCGTTCTCCTGCTCAGACTGTGGGAAGGGATTCACTCGGTCATCTCAACTGAAGGAACATCAGAGAGTTCACACTGGAGAGAGGCCATTCACCTGCTCATACTGTGGGACAGGATTCACTCAGTCATCCTCCCTAATGAAACACCAGCGAGTTCACACCGGGGAGCGGCCATTCACCTGCTCGGACTGTGGGAAGGGATTCATTTGCTCATCTAACCTGAAGTCACATCAGCAAGTTCACAGTGGTGAGAAGCCATTCACCTGTTCAGACTGTGGGAAGGGATTCATTCGGTCGTCGTACCTGATGGCTCACCAACGAGTTCACATAAGGGAGCGGCCGTTCACCTGCTCAGACTGTGGGAAGGGATTCCCTTACTCATCCCAACTGAGGGTACATCAGCGAGGTCACACTGGCGAGTGGCCGTTCACCTGCTCAGACTGTGGGAAGAGATTCACTTGCTCATCCCAACTGAAGGTACATCAGAGAGTTCACACTGGGGAGAGGCCGTTCACCTGCTCAGACTGTGGGAAGGGATTCACTTGCTCATCCCAACTGAGGGTACATCAGAGAGTTCACACTGGGGAGAGGCCGATCACCTGCTCAGACAATGGGAAGGGATTCACTTGCTCATCTCAACTGAAGGTACATCAGCGAGTTCACACTGGGGAGAAGCCGTTCACCTGCCCAGACTGCGGGAAGGGATTCACTTGGTCATCTCAACTACAGAGACACCAACGAGTTCACAGTGGGTAGAGGCTGATCACCTGCTCAGACCTTGAGAAGCGATTCACTCAGTCATCTAGGCGTATGTAACTCTTGCTTCGGCTAGCAGCTTAATGTAGGGGTGATAGCCCCCAGCCCGGCCAAACTTGTGAAATCTCGTTTGGGTGGATGCTGTGTGATGTGTCGCCTGTTACAAATCAGTTCCCTGAAATTACAAACAGTACACAATATGCGATTAAACGATTGAGCTTTATAATTCTTACTTTGATTATAGGGTTAGTAAAGTAAACAAAGAAAAAGGGCCCGCTCTCTCCATTCACGTCTTCTCATCTCTCCCTAGCGAAAGACCACAAATTCTCTCTTCCAGACTCACAAGAAAGAATGTTTCTCTCATTGGATAGCCCCACACTCCAAAACCCTGTTATCTCTCATTGCAACCTAAACATTGCTGCTGCAGAGAAACCATTACCTCAGCAGTGAAACATTACAGAGAGGCCATTACATGAGCAGTGAAACCTTGCAGCATGTTACACATGTGACACACTACCGGGTTCACACTGGGGAGAAAGTTTCAATAAGCTGCATGCTGGATATTTGTCCATCACCGTTGCTGAATGCAATTTCGAGAGTGACTGTCGGTGCTGAACTCTGCAATTATTGCTGCTGCTCACCACACCCTGTTCTGCACCCTGGTCACTGGGAATGGGAGGAGTTTCTTCTTTCACCTTTAATGGGACTGGTGTTTAATATTCTGAATCTGAAACAAATAAATCAGTTTATTTTAAACTCTGTCTCTGGTACTTAAGTGAATTTATAACACACCTAGTGTACAGTAGAGAGTCAACTCTGGCCAGCTAGACCCTGCCAGTGATTCTGCTCCATGACAGTCCTTTTAAATCCTTCCCTGTACGGCCAAAACAGCACGGTTTTCCTCTTCCCAGACAGATCTCTTGGAATTTTTTGGTGAAATAAGAAAGGTGGTGGGTGTTGTTTGTTTGGATTTTCAGATGGTTCTGAACAAGGTGCTGCAGCTGAAGCTGCTTAACAAGACTACAACTCATGGTATATGATGTCTCTGTGCTGTTCCTGCTGGAGTTTAGAATTATGGGTGGGTTTCCTGAATACTGTGAAGCCAAGATAGAGAGGATGTTTCCCATAATGCATAGCCCAGGACCAGGGCTACACCCTCAGACTACAGGGAAATCAATTCATAAGAAAGATGAGGAGGAAGTCTTATGATATTATGTTTATTCAACATGGCCATGACTGATCTATGCTTCTGTGTCTATCCCCCTCAATCTCCACCTAAAATGTACCCAGTCAGCCGCCTACACTCAGCTAGATAGACACTTCACTGATACTAAAGGAATTTACATGGAAGATTTAGAATTTTAGAAATTTCCATATGTCTCCATTTAAAATGAGTGGCCCTTTTCGATCCCTGTCAGTTTCTCTCTCACTGATCAATATGTCTCTTTCCCTCGTATATCTCCCCCGTCTCAATCCCTGGTTTCTATCCCAGCTTAACTCCCCATCTCTCTTCCCTCTCATATTCCCTCCAATCTCTCTCCTCCGTCATTCTCTCCCATGCCTCTTTCTGCCCCTCACTTGCTCCCCGTTTATTTCTTACCCACATCCATCTCATTCTTCCCGCAATTCTCTCCCCTCACTGGTTGTTGCCACCATCTCTCTCCCCTCTGTTTCTCACCTCTAACACTTCCCTGCCAGCTCTCCTCAGTCTTGCTCACTAACACTCCTAGTCTCTCGATTCTCTCTCCCTCTTTTTCACAACCACCACTCAGCCTGTTCTCTCCTCCCTCCAACCCTCCCTCCCCCTCTTTCTCTATCTCTTCCTCCCCCTTCTCTCTTTCTCCCTCTTCCTCTATCTCTCTGTCACTTTCTCTCCCTCCTCTGCTTCATCCAACTCCAAACGCCAGTATGTTCCGATGTCACCAAGGCTGCTTATCTTGTCGATGTCACTGTCGCATATTGAAAGGGACGGGTTGCTATCCTGCAGTGAGCACGGGCTGAGATTCAGTGTCGGGGTGGGGGTGTGGTTTGTAGACAGAAAGGGGAGAAGAGAGGTGAGAGTGAGCGGAAGTTGGGGTGACTGGAGTAGGAGAGGGAGGTGAGGAAGTGGGAGAGGATGTATTAGGATAAGAGGGGAGAGGAGGAAATGGAGAGTGAGAGAAGATGGAGGAGAAGCAGAGAGGAAGGTGTGCTGAGAATTGAGAGGAGGGTGAAGGGTAGGGAGAAAGGGAGTGGAAGATAAAGTGAGTGCACTATGGAGAGGAGCAAGCAAGATGTTGAGGGAGCTGCACACACAGTGTTGAGGGAGTCCCATTCCCTCTGTCCTACTCACTGTAACTCTTCTAAGGATGTATTTTCATCAATGAAAACAGGATTCAACATGCTGCGAGCATGTACTATTCTGAACTGAAATGAAAGCTCAGACCAGAAAGATGAAGAAATGATCACAATCGAGCAGTTATACCCTCTGGGGTGGTTACATGTCCTAAGATGGCTTTAGGAGCAAATAACACTCGCCAGGGGGACATTAAAGAATCTTGGTGGGGCGATAAGCCGCCTCTAACTTAAGCCATCAGATCTGACCGACCATTAGTAGA